>NW_015971591.1:34438-300073 GCF_000835475.1 Cladophialophora bantiana CBS 173.52
TTGTCCATCCTCCGTAGATATTGTCCATCCTCCGTAGATATTGTCCATCCTCCGTAGATATTGTCCATCCTCCGTAGATATTGTCCATCCTCCGTAGATATTGTCCATCAACAAGGACACAGGATGGAAGGCCTGACAAGGCCTGCAAACCTCGCCCATCATCCGCTTCGCAGAGCTCAAGTCTAGACACCAACCAAGAGGAGCATAGCAGCGACGGCTGAAGCCCCTCGTACTCGCTACAGTACCTGTACCTACAAGTACGATAGTGTTTCAAGGTAATTTTCTGGTCACCCGTGTCGCCATTCCCTTTTCAGCCTCGTCGATCGCCTCGGACACTCGCTGTTCCCATATCTCCGAGATGTGGTCCCCTCTACAAGCACAAGTACAGTCGATAGCTGTTCGCGCTTTCGTACATGCCGCTGCGCCCGCTCGGTCGATTTCGTCCGTCAACCTTCCAATGATGTTTCGAGCTCCTTTGCGCCTTGAAATGGTGCAAAGACGAGGGGTTGCACGACCAGTTCTCGTTCAAACTGCGTTCGAAGGACGAGGGTCGATGTCCGCCCTGGCTGTCGAGCTGTAACTCGCCCCGAGCAGTGCCAATTTTAGAGGCTATGAGCAGGAAGCAACAGACTGCCTCAACGAAGTCCAGCCTCATTCGTCGGTTCTTGTACACCATTATCAATCTCTGTGCTGTGACATAGGCTAAACTCATCATTGGTGGTCCACCCGACCCTTTGCTACGTAAGGCTTTGGAAAGACAAAAAGTTCATAGACTGTTTGTGAGTCACCCTTTGCCCTCCATACATCGAGCAAACCATCTTTCTCCCTTTTCTCTCTCTTCCAGTCACGAGCAGTTTCATTGAAATGGCGAATCCCCACACGGATGCCTACAGCCCTTCGCTAAAGAGTTCGGAGGCCTCCAGTCAATTGCACAGGCCAGAGACAGCAATTGCCTCCAACGAGACCACAGTAGCAATATCAAGCAGCTCAAGCGTGATGGACCCGGCAATGGACAAAGACCTAGAGAAAACCGCAGAGGTCATGGCCAATTCTACCTCCAACCAGGTCGTGACTATGCAGAGCGAGGACAAGGTTGGCGGATTCAGTGGTGACGATGTTCCTATATCTCAAGCTGCCAATCCCATGGACCCATCGCAGCTTCCAGAAGGAGGACCCAAGGCATGGACGGTCGTGTTTGGAGCTGCATGTGGCATTTTCGTCAGTTTCGGCTGGATCAATTGTGAGTCTAAGTCCGATGCCCGAGGATGCTACCCGGGCTTCGTTCTAACCGCGTCTCTCGACACAGGCATCGGTGTCTTTCAGGAGTACTATGAAGCGCACCAACTCAAAGACTATTCGTCGCAGGAAATAGCTTGGATCCCGTCTCTCGAGGCGTTTATGATGTTCGTCGGTGGCCTCTGGGTTGGCAGAGTATATGGTACGTCTCCTTTCTGTCTCTTCATGCACCGTCCCGTGCTCGTTGTTATCTCCGCTGGCCGTCTATATGAATCTAACGGTGTGGGCAACAGACAACTATGGCCCTCGCATCCTCCTTCTCCTCGGCACATTCTTGCACGTCTTTGGTCTGATGATGGCCTCCATTTCCCACAAATACTATCAATTCTTGCTCTCCCAAGGCGTGTGCTCTGCGTTGGGGGCGTCGATGATCTTTTACCCATCCATGTCCTGCGTTGTAACATGGTTTTTCCGCCGCCGCTCCCTTGCATTGGGCATCGCGGCCACAGGGTCGAGTATCGGCGGTGTGATATTCCCTGTCATGGTCGAAAAGCTGATCCCCGAGGTGGGGTTTGGCTGGACTATGCGCATTTGCGCCTTTTTGATTCTGGGGCTGATGATCCTGGGCAATCTGACTCTCGTCAGTCGCATTTCACCCATGGCGAGGCCCGTCAAGCCCATGGATTTTGTCAACCCGTTTATGGAGGGGAATTTTGCATTATTGGCGCTGGGGAGCTTCTTGACTTTCTTGGGTATGTGTCTTCACATCCTATTTTTCGTTGGAACCGATTTTATGTGCAACAAGCTTGGTTGCTAACCGAAAACCTTTGCCAACAGGCCTCTTCCTCCCTTTCACCTTCATCATCCTTGCCGCTCGTGCCCGGGGCGTCCCGAACTCTCTCGCCAAATATCTGGTGGCGATCCTCAACGCCGCCAGCACATTCGGACGTACAATACCTCCGTTCTTCGCCGACCGGCTGGGCCGCTTCACGGTGTTCTTGTCAATGTCACTCCTCTCATTCCTCATAATCCTCTGCCTCTGGGTCCCTTCTTCTGGCACGGCGCCCACCGTCGTCTTTTGCGTCATCTTCGGATTCAGCTCTGGGGCAACGGCCAGTATCTTGCCGAGCTGCGTGGCGCAGATAAGCCATATCAGCCAAATTGGTGTGCGGACGGGGTGTTTGTTCAGTGTGGTTGCGGTGGCGGTGTTGATCGGATCGCCCATTGGGGGCCAGCTGATTTCAAACGATGGATACAGGAGTATGCAGGGATTTAGCGGTGCGTTGATGGGAGGCGGCTTTGTCGTTTATACCCTACTTTGGCTTAAGCTGGGCGGCTTGAAGGGCAAAAAGGTATAGTTTCCATGTATGCGACAAAGGATGCCAAAAGCGCGGTTCGGGGGTGCCATAAGAATATTGTTCACCTAGTATATACAGCAGCCAACTTGGCTATGATGAGACCGGTACATGGTGCAATTTCTGGGTTCCCATAATGGAACGCAAGTTGATTCCCACTCTCCCGTCAGCCGCCCCCAAAACAGCATTGGCTGGGCCGTTCACGAACTGGGACTCGTAATAATCAATGGTTCGTCCCCACTACGGCGGATGTGCTTCTACAGAGATCAGAGGCGTTATTGTTGCTAAAGAAGAGTTGTTCAGCGCCGAAGAAGGCTCGGTCGTTGTCGAACAAAGGTAGCTCGGTATCAAAAAATGACGGTGGCAGCTCGTTGCCATTGCCTAGCAAAATTCCCCTGTCCAACGTGGCAGTAGTATCTGGCACATGGTAGATTGGTGATGGAAGTCGTCAGAGGCTGAACATGGACTTCATGATTCCGGAGCCGGTCGCTGTTGTTGTTGAAGGTTGCGTATTAGTATGAATGCGAGTGGAAAAGCTCTGGGTCTGGGGCAGCTGCCAAATCCATGCTGGAGAAGAGGGCGACTAATAAGTTGGACAAGGGGTTTGTTTTCATACTTCAAGATGATATACACCAAACTCAAGCGCCGATATTGTGGCGAATCTCGGGCGCCACTCCTCTTCCTCCACTTCAACTCCGTCGAGCATGCTCTCAACTGTCAGTAACGGAACAAGATCGTGGACTATCGGCGCCCTTCCTAGTAACAAACTGAGGGTCTTGTCACAGGTGTAGCAGCTCCACATGATCTGCCAGCGGAGGGCTAGCTCTACTTGAAAGAACTGCCCTCCTAGGTTCAATTTCTGGTCGTGGAGGTTTATGCCCATGTCCGTTATTATCATCCGAAAAGCCATCCCAGAATACAACCACGCCTAAGAAGAGCGGCCGATGATACTTTCATGCATGGAGAATATGAGCAGGCCTTGAATAGTGGGAACTGAGTTTCCTTTAGCTATCTCCGCCGACATCAAGTTTCTGTCCGCTCAGCAAAGAACTGCCCCAGGTACGCAGCGTATGCCCGGTCAGAGTATCGTGCCGCTTGAGCAAGAACTGCGCTCACGATCAAAGGTGTGACATAAGGTCCTGGGGTCATCAGGTCTCCTGCAAGAACATGATCAGAAAGCGTAAATATGGTAAATAGAGCCGAGACACCCGCACGAAGACCTTCCTAGAAAGAACCAAGGGTATATTGTAACAGAGCACTTCAGGGTTCGGCGTGGACGTGCAACAACGCACAGAGGCCTGTCCAGCAGGTCGCAAATCAAGAACGCGTTTTTGGTTGGCGCTGGCAAGACAACACCACCACCAAGACCACCCAGAGAGGCGGCGGCTAGGACAACGCACACCTAGCGCGTCACCGGCATCGAGGAGCAGGACAGGACTGACAAAACACTCAGGAAGTAGATAGACGGCACCAAAAGGCCATGGGATTCATGATACTCTGCCCGAACTGTTATGAATGGCACTCTTCCAGCACTGTAAACTGTTCCGCACTCCTCCTACCAGCCCATTTTGGGTTGAAAATGTGACTAGACAACTCACCCCCTGCCACCACTCTACCAGCCCAGCCCAGCACAGCCGCTTTGCATTGTTACAATATATTTAAACTATATATGTACACGACTTATATACGAAGTGTGACTAGAAGAAACGAACGCCAGCTAAATTTGGGGGTGTCTGTTTCTGCCAAGTATTAAGCGAATTCGCTGTGGTACGAAATCGCTGGCGCTGTCGCTGTCCGGAGTCATTCCCAGTCTTTGGAATCCCAGGGTGTGCTACAAGCAAAGGCCCAAGGTTGTCATCACCACTCAACGCTTGGGCAACACCTGGAGGGAAAAAATTGTTGGGCCAACTCGACGAGCTTTAGATTGCAATACGGCGAGACGGGGGAGGGTTTGATCATGATCGGGTTTCCAGCTAGAACTAAAGGTATAATTTTCACGCGACCGATGTGGATGGGGAAGTTCCAAGGGACAAAGCCGACGGCGACGCCCAGTGGCGTATATCGAGTGATTGTCAACTTTTCGTCGTCTTCTTGTATAATCTCGTCCCTCAAGTCGATGTCTGGGAGTGTCCGAATCCATCCTACCAAGGCTGCGATCTGGCCCTTAGCAAATGCGACTTGGCGAGGATAGCTATAACTCCAGTGAGCGAAATAGTGTCTGCTATTTGCTGTTTTTCCTTGTTCCTGTGTCATCAGTTTTGCAAAAGCGCCTCGATGGCTCTCGATGGCGTCGGTACTTGCAAGAACGGCCTTTCGTCACTGCGCAAAGGGCACTTTGGCCCAGTATTTGAATGCGCATTGGGCAGCTTTCATAGCATCGTCAACATCTTGGGGTCTAGACAATGGCACCTCTGCGTTTGCCTTGCCCGTAGCCGGGTTGATGTTATGTGTGGTACTGGGTGTCTCGCTGAGCTTACCATCGATGATGTTGTAGTATTTTCCAAAACCTTCAAAATCGGCGAAGCTTGATTTCGACGTCATTTTCGGCCGCGGTTCAACCGTAAACAAAACAGAAAGCGGAAGTTTATGCTCAATAACGTTGCTTTCCCAACCGCGTCTGGCTTTGAGGGCAATATGTCGACCACAGAGAAGGACAGCGTAATACCGTACCTCAATTCATTTAATTTGAGCTTAGGAAGGTGACCCAGAGCCGGCACCACTGGTCCCGTACTCGGCAAGCTTAGGGGTTAATCTACTAATTCAACCATACCTACCTTGGTCATTGGACCCCAGGTTTAGGGTCCACCGACTCTACGTCAGTTACAGGCGGAGTCTTACTCTCGCCCTTGGCTGGAAGCTCCATTTCCCAGAAGAGCTGAAAAATCTCTCGGTATTCTCTGTACTCCGGCTCGGGGAGATCCCGATCGTATTTGTTGACGCTCTGTGATGGAATTGAGCGTGCTTTGGAAATTGCCCCCCGGCTGTTTTCTCCACAAGAGTAGACACCCCATTCTCGTTAATGTGTGGAGACCATACTTTCGTAGGGCTGTCTCATTTGTTTTCCTGTCCCCATAACCTCTCATTCGCTACTCTAATTTTGACAATTAGCTATCAACTTTCGTAGAATCGATTCAACAAGACTTAGGACTGGATGAGGGCTGGTACCATGAGATGGATGAAGTCGTATGTATAAGGGAGGTGTAGTAACTTGCTTACAAGATTTTGCTCAGGAGAGATCACGAGCTGCTGTCTGGTTGACTTGGTCCAGACTTGGCGTCATCCAATTTGATTTCGGAAGGTATGATATCCCAATAGTACTCAAGGCTGATGGAAAGACTAATGTTCTGCCCTGAGGTTCTGAATGTTGTGGTCCCCGTCTATATCACTGTATCTCGATTCTTGGTATTTCCAACTATTTGCACCAGCCAGCGCCCAATTGCTTCAGATCAGACATCGGATTTCGTCATAGTCGGTGGCGGGACAGCAGGCTGCGTAGCAGCTGCACGTTTGGCCGAATCTACTGTGCGGCCTACAGGGCAAATGGAATTACTTGACTCAACCACAAGAACACTTGAATGTTGGACAACTCGACTACGGCCGTTGAAGAAGCCTTGGCGGAAGTAGTGTGATAAACTTTTGATGTTGCACTGTCGCTCCCAAAGATGACCACGATGATATTGCTCGCCTGGTCGGTGACGATGAGTGGAAGTGAGAAAGACCCGGCAAAGATACAAGAGACTCGAGACCTGTAAGATTTTCACCCCACACATTCCCGATGGTGTTGGCAAGTACCTTGGACCAAACCTAGAGATCCACGGCCGTCAAGGCCCTTTGAAAATCGGATTTCCAGCTGTGTGGTAGCCCAGCTTCACGAAAGAGATGGATCGGCTTTTTGAGGCTTGTGTTGTTTCTAACCTGGACACAAACAGCGGGGAATCCCCTAGGACTCGTAGTATGCTCCAATACGGTGTAAAAGGGTGAGCGAACAAATGCGTCAGGCTTTCTGGCTAGAGCGCCCAGAAACCTGCAGGTAGCCACAGATGCCCAGATTGCCACCATCGTCTTATTCCGGGCTGTTGGGGTGGAGACGCTGGATGGACGGAGATTCCTTGCTTCTAAAGAAGTCATTCCGACCGCGGTTACTTTGGACACTCCACGAGTACTTACGGATTCGCGGATGGGGCCAGCGGATCAATTGCGGCGATACTAGACTCCAGTACTGGTCGATAGCCCATATTTTGGGCAGAATCTTCAAGATTATTACCATATAAGTTGTGCCTGGCAACGAGCCGAGGGCACAACTACACGACCGCAGTATTGTCGGCATAGGAAAGCCCAGGAAGCAGCACGCCGTGAGTGGGAAGGAAGTCGAACAGGCCCCTTGGCCAGCATTTCGACCTGCATGGGCATTGGAATTTTCAAATCAAAGAATGTTTACGACAGCAACAAGTTCAAAGACTTACCCCCTAAGACAAGGCGACATCTCTTGCAACCGACAGTTCCGTCTTATGAGATCACCCTGAACGCTCCGTTGTCCGGCTACTTCGACGAACCCGCAAACACACCAGCAGTCAGTATAATCTACATGCTGTTGACGAATTCTCAGTGTCGAGGCTGCGTTGAGCTTCAATCATCGGATCGGAAAGTCCCTCTTCCATTCGATCCTAAGCTCTTCTCCAGTGCATGCGACAGAAGGGTTGCGGTTGGGGCGTATCGTGGGGTACCTGGGATCATTCGGAGCCCGGCCTACGCGAAGGACACAGAGTGACCTCTATCGGCGCCTGAAAGCGAGTCAGAGGAGGACATTGTCGAATTCTGGTGCCAGCACTCCACAAGCACTTGCACATGTCGAGCACTGTGAACATGGGGAAGACCGGTGACCCTAAGGCTTGTGTGGATACTAGCTTCCGTGTCTTGGGCGTCTCGAACCTGCGCATAGGTGACCTCAGTGTCCTACCGGTGCTGACCAAGTACGTGCATATCCATATTGAGCCCCCCAAAATCATAACCTTTCAAGTTTAGAACCGACAGTCATGCCGTGCTCATAGTGAAGCAACAAGTGGACATCTATAGTAGTTTCATATACCGGGGGACGAGTTGCTTTCCTGATTCTGTGCTGTTATGGTGGAAGACAGAATAAGGAAATCTAAACAGATTTTTGTTTGTGCATGCATAACAAATGGCAGTGGGTTTGGTGACATACATAGTACTTACTCAACTCCTCCATATTCATATACGATAAAAACTTACTACAACCTGGACCACGATGGCCTTTAGGACACCCAGCACAAGGCATATATGAGCCACGTCGATGACAATAAACCTGAAAGTCCTGAGAGGCCTGGCCGAGGGAATAGGCGAGTTTCTCTTCGTCGGGAGGTTTTGGACAGCATGTCCGTTCGCCAGCCATATACTCCGACCTGAGGCCTCAGGAGAAGACTTTTGGAGTGGCAAGCCGCAAGCGGCGTGGTCATCTCGTTCCCTACCGCTGAGTCTCAGAATTGCTGTGTCTGGTACAGATCCGATCTTTCCAACACCTCATCTCTGGACTGAAAACTTTTGCAAGCAAGCGGGTCCCCTATAGCAGACCGAAACCCTACCTCGTCATAGGTAGAATATTCAATCTGATATTTGACTGAGTCTTGATTAAGAAAGCTTGGATAATCCGAGGGTGGATCGGACCCTGATTGGGGGCATATGGCGGCCTATAAAGCGGCAGCAGTGGCACCCTTGAGTGGAAGTTCGTCGTGGGTTTGTCGCACCAAATAGAAGCCGATAGAATGACGTAAGTAGTTAGACCAGACACTGGTGACACGAGAGCGACTTGCTGCCTGACAGAATCTTCTACGCTCCCAGCAGTGGCCTCAGATGCTTGTGGCGTGTCGACGGTATGGTTGTACAAGTACATATCGATGACCTCGGGCCAAGTCACCGGTGTGGACTTGCAAAGTGAAAGTCCCTCGCCGGCCGCATCTAAACGAAGCCTGACCAACGAGACCAAAACTAGCTTCATCGACAGGATATCACCGGCAAACCGATTCGGCGGGTTTCTGCTTTTATGTCTGTGAGGATGCCGCGGATTGGCTGTACAGCTTCTATTGAACCAACTCTGAGATGAGGAGGGCCGCAGCGAGCAAAGCTAATGACAGAAAAGTCTGTCTCAAACAGAGGGTCGAAAGGAAATTCAATGACCGATAACCGAACATCCGGAGAGTCAATGGCGTTACAGAGGTATAGGAGGAAACGGCCCCGGCGAGAGTCCAGCGACGGATATTCAGTCGAAGAAATCTCTGCCGATGACATGGGCTATGATGGGGATATTGAAGTTCTTCTACCCGATCAGTACGAGGAACCTGAATCCGATTTCGAAGATGACAAGGCACTCCGGAGGCTGTGGCCAGATACAGACGATGAGCTGGCCAGCAAGCTGCGAAGGTTGTCCTGCGATCCTCATTTCTTACAGCACACTCGGCGAGATGATGGTGATCGGGGACGGAAACGCATGTCAACGGAGATGGACGACGGCGAGGAAGATGTCTCGCTCAAGCAGACCGAGATCGAAGTATCTGAGCTTGTGGACGGACACGCCGAGCAGCCCCCGCCGAAAAAAAGAAAGAACAGGGCCAGCAAGCCGCCAGCGGGACAGCGAGTGAAGAAGCAGTCTACAGAGGCCTGGTCTGACAGCTCCGACCGGTCCGAGGAAGCCATGGACGAGTCGTCGACGGGGACGCCATATGGCGCAAATACGCCGTCGACGCCAGTGAGGAATGCCGGGCCTGACGATGATGGGCTTGACGCCATGGACCTTGGATGAGGGACTGTATCTACAGTACAAGTACAAAGTGGGTGAGGAGTACTGTTACTTGGCAATAGGGCAGTTTTGACATTGCGGGGCTCTTGTTGCCGGATTGGGGCATTTGGCGGGGTTCGGGGGTTGGTCGCACATGACCCTGGTTCCTGAATCCTGACTACTTTAGAGCATCACGCAACAACCCACCAGCCTCCAGTGCGTAGTCTGCAGTCTCCCGTCTGCCATCTTGTCTCACACCGTTCGTTCGCACCGCAGGCTGGTGATAGAAGCTTCCACGCCGCACGGGTCTCGTTCCGATCTTACATCATTGTGCTTCTGACCTCGCCGAGCACTAACTTTAGCTGCACTTCACTTCCCCCCTGCTCCTTCCAGCACCATGACAAGAAGGTGCTTGCTGCTGCCGACCCGACTTCAATGGCTTCTTGATCTCTGCTCATTCTTCCCACTCTCGCCCCATCAACCACCAGCTTAGCCAGTATCTTAGTGTTCTTGTTCACTCCCAGTCTTCACACGCGTCCATCGCTCTAAACATCCGATACCACCCCGAAGATGACCGGCAGACGCTCTTCTGCGCGCATCGCCGCCCAAAGCCAGAGCTCCCAGACTTCTCAGACCTCATCCTCACCACACCCAAAGTCATCGCCAGCCGGCAGGAAGCGCAAGAATGAGACGTCAGGCTCTTCACCAAGCGCAAAGCGAGGCAAGAAGCATGCGCCGCCGGAACAGAAGACGCTAGATGAGACGCTACAGAAGTACTTCTTTCTCTCCAGCCCACCTGTTTGATCCATGCTGACACATGATACCCAGTGGAACTCATGAACAACCGGCTCCTGAGAAGGCCGACCAAGAAATGGCCGAGACAGAGCCGGAAAAGCCGGGAGATACACAAACGGAGAATGTCAACGGTGAGGCTCCCGAGGCGAAAGAGGAGGACAAGATACCCAAAAGGGTGGAAAGCACCGAAAAAGAAAGGGAAAAGGACGCAGAAGCCAAAGGCGCCGAAACTGAACCCGCCGAGTCCCAGAAGGAGGCGACCGAACCCGCTGAACCTGAAGCCCCCGAGTCCAAGAAGGAGGACATCAAAGCCGCCGAGACCAATGGCAATGCGATTGAGCCTGGTTCGCGCGAAGATAACGTCCCATCTACTATCCTCGAGAAGGGCGTCATCTACTTTTTCTTCCGCTCTCGGGTCAACGTGGACCGCCCCGAGGACGTCAACGACGTTGCGCGCTCCTACATGGTCATGCGACCAATTCCCCTTGATGCGAAACTCGGGGATGGCCCTATCGGCGATGAAGGAAATTGTCGTCTTCTAGCTCTGCCCAAGAAAGTACTTCCAAAAAGTGGCAAGGACAGATTTGTCACCTTCGTCGAGAAGTGCAAAACTAGCTTTGCCAACCTCAAAGAATCCTTCATGGCTGGCTCAGAATATGAGACTAAGACTGCTGGCATAAAACATACACCGCCCGTCACTCCACTCGCGGAAGGAGTCTATGCAATCACTTCTACAGGACGCGAATCGCATCTGGCATATATCATCAACATCCCTGCTGAGATTGGTGAGCTGCAGAAGGATTTCGGCCTCAAACAGCGTGGAAGTTTCGTGACCAGCGTCAAGAACCCTGAGCAACCGCCTCTTAGCAATCAGAACGTGCCCCAGGGACCTGAGTACCCGCAAGACATCATTGATGAATTCCGAGGTCTCCGTTGGAAGCCATTAGAGCCCAAATTCTTGGATTATGACCATGCGCAATTTTTGATGATCGGAGAGGATTACGACAAAGCCACTGAGCAGCGGCCCAAGGATGAGCGCGAAAACAATGCAGCTCCCGAGGAGGAAATGGAGAAGTTGGAAGGCGAAGATGAGATTCGGATCAAGCACTTGAAAGGTGAGACTGAAATATACTATCATTTTTCACATGTCGCTGACGTTCTCTCAGGTGATGATGCTGTCTTTACGGATCTCGGAATCTCGTCGCAGGAATTTCCCAAAGTGTCCACCACCTGGTAGTTGTCACTCAGTGACGACAGTCTATGCGGATTGGATCGATTATGTCTTTGTGAATGTCATTTCCATGCACTTTCCATTCAGGGAGGTTTAGGTCGAAGGCCACTTCATAGCTAAATCGGCAGATCAACCCACCCGGCTACAAATGCCATGGATTTGTTATGATTCATGTGAAAATTTAAGACCCGGAAAAGCATCTGCACCGTCATTGGATCGTCGACTCAATGGATGGGGCAGACCTAAATAAATGATATTTGTTGAGAAACGACGTCCTCATCAGTCTCTTACAGCATTGTTTATTACTTTTATCCAAGCCTTCGCTCGAACAAACACTAAGTAACAAAACATGGATGGCTATATTCCCGGGGAAAGATATCAGTTGCATAGGCAGGCAGGAAAGCCTGGAGGGACCAGACGTCCGGGTTCTGTGGACATTTGCTTGATCCGCTTTCGATCAGGAGGTGGGCAGCCTCAGAATAGCCCCGGTAGGTCCAACTCCTGGGCTAGAGGCGACAAGCCGTCTTTGTCCCAGGGAGCATTCAAGTCTTCCCAACCTTCAACCCTCGAGAAATGCTGTTAGACAGGCTGCATTGCGGAACATGATGCTTCAGGATCTCCATACGGTGCCAAAAATGAGTGCTGGAATGAAAATTGTCAAACGCCACTGGAACAGACAGATCTCCAGCTATCCTACTCTTGTTTGGACATCCTTCTTCTCACTTTTTGATGGCTTCGATCTGCTCCACTTGCTCCTGGATCTGCCATAAGGCGAACTCGAGATATCCCACGTTGGGGGACAGGTGCTGGAGGCAGCGCGCAAGAGCCAGGCCGCCGCGTAGGTGAATATGCATGGATGTCTTGTACCCCTGCATGCCTTCGATGTAGATGAAGAGGATACTGGCAAAGGCAGCGAGTTCGACGCTTTCGATCGAACGATCCAGACGGGCATTGAGACGCTGTATGGCCAGACTGTATTGTGCCAAACAGTATTCGCTGGGTGAGGTGGTATTCTGTCCTCCTGGATCGTACGACGACGGCATCGTCGTCGTCGGGTAATAGTCGTTCTTACTCATCGAACTGATTGAGAGGGCGGCGTGATATATACTGGGCTCCATGTGGGCATACCGAAGCACCAGGCTCTCCCACGACGGGCTCTCGAAATAGAGGGCGAGGTCTCGCGCACATACGCGCCGGAAATACTCAAAGTGGCTCACTTCAAAGCTGGTCATGCCCAACATGTGGTCTGGAAGGCCAGATGGGAGATGCTGGACAGCCGTCCGGACCCTCCATCTGGGGACAATGTGCGAGTGTGAGACACTAAAATCGCACCGGCGCCCAGTGCTGGTGCATTGGAAACAGGCGGGCTTGGCCTCGTTGCATTTCTTGTGTCTGATTCTACGGGTTTGGGATTAGAATTGAGAGCTCGTGGTGGAGTGCAGGAAAGCATACATACTTGCAGGTTTGACACCCAGTTTTGACCTTGTGCTCCCCCCTCGCGCCGATGCGAGGTTTTTTCGAGATTGAACGGTTCTCTACTCCCTCTTCCGACATCACCTGTACTTGGAAGTCTGTGGACATTGCTTGATGTTTGCCCAGTGGAAACACCTTCACAAAGGTGACATGACATTCCAATGCTTCCACATGAGACAAAAGAAGAGCCGAATCGCTGAGTATTAGGGAAGAAGTACGAAGGTAGTCCATATCCTGGCTTTGTTCGCCGGATGATTTCAGGCCGAGTGGATTCGGTTCGTATGATGGGATTGGTTCGTGCGTAATTTGAAGCTGCTTTGATTTCTGTAACGGTATTAGTCTCTGATTTCGGGCAACTCTGTATGCATCAGTCATAGTACCAAGTAGTTGTAATTTGCTTGCAGCATGGTGTCAGGTCGGCAGGTTAAACTTGGTTCTGAAGGTCCAGCTCCTGGAGGCCTCCCAGGGATCACAACTTTTCTATAAATGTCAGGTCCTTTCCCCAAGGTACTTCGGTATCCTTCACAATCAACCGCTTGCTGACTCCTCGTCTTCCAAACATGGCCACGACATCCTTGGAGATCAGCGGGGCCATTCCCGATGAGAACTCACCAGCCGCAATAGACGCTCGCCGCAAGGAAATGCAAGCTCTGGAGCAGGCCGCCCTCGAAATTCTCGGTCCTTGCCTCCCAGACCTGAAGGAATCGACAATCGACATCCAGATCCCAGACGGGTTTGTAAGCCAGACCATCGTCATCTGGCCTGTCTTGGAACGATCGAGAGGCAACCAGACTGTGGAGAAGTGTCCCCTCATCGTGTACTTCCATGGAGGAAGCTTCACTTTTGACACGCCAAACTTCGCACTTTCCCCAGCCCGTGCGTTTGCATCGTATTTTGGAGCCATCGTCGCCTGTCCGTCCTACAAGCTGGCGCCGGAGAACCCTTTTCCCGCGCCGATGCAAAGTGCATGGGAGGTAGTAGCCTGGCTATCCGATCCACAGAACCTCAACAATGGGCCTCTCAAACACGATGGGATCGAGTTTGATGCTTCCCTCGGCTTCGTGCTGGCAGGGTGCAGTGCTGGCGCAACCATCTCCGCAGTCATTGCTGGCATCGCGTCCGCTGCACGGGCAGGTGAGACGGAGCTGGTGCGAGGGTTACGCAGCCTTGTCTCTCCCATTGGAGGACTCTTCTTGTCCCTCCCTCATGTCGTCCATCGGGAAATTGTCCCAGTGAAGCATGCATCTGCGTTCCGGTCCCGTGAGGAGAATGCAAATGCTCCAATCATCAACGCCACGTCTCTGGCTAACTCGGAAAAGCGACTGAAGACCGACTTCCACTCACCTTGGTTTTCCCCCCTCAACCTAGATCTCCGTGAGATAAGAGAACATCACCCTCGACGGGTTTACGTGCATGGTGGCCAGTTGGATATCCTTCGCGACGACGCGGTCATCTATGAACGGGTGCTGAGAGAAGACGGCGTCGCTGAGACAAAGGTCGACGTGCTCGACGGCTACGGCCATGTGGGTTGGGTGTCGCTGCCGTTTCCCGAAGCCCACTCGCCAGAGGTAAAGGAGACGGCAATGGATGGCATGGCGTGGCTCCTGGACAAGGATTGGGACAGAAGCAGACCACTTCCGTACTAGCACTCTTGACATACCAGTAGATTTTGATTTCGCCCAAAGACCTGTCAAGGACCTTTTTCTGGTATTCGTTGAAAGTGGCGGCGTTCTGCCAGGGGCCATGCATAAGGAGGAGCAACGGGACTACGAGGTTACCCGGCAGCTCGAGGAAGGGGTGCCCAAAAATCAGACAGAGGATGGAGGATGTTTACTCACTTCTTTCTTTTGCAATAAATCGCCGTTGTCTGAGTGGGAAGCATTGAGAGGTTGAGAAACTGCTGTACACAAGAAATACAAGCCTAAGACGTTTGGGGGACGGAGTCTATGATCAGCCTGCTTGCCGAAAACGCCCAGGAGGACGCCCATCGTCCAGCCTCGACCAGTAGATGTCCAAGGCTGAGGTCAAAAAACAGGACGCAGATCAGCACAGCACCGTGTCAAGTTTGTCACTGAGCACCCCCATGGCCCAGCCTCGCAGAGCCTTGTTTCTCGTCGAGACAAACAAAACACATGTCGCGATTTAGCACACGCTCCGGCACATTCTGTCGTCGGGCAATTATCATGTCACCCCCTGAGTATTTCAGCCGCGTCACGTGCCACCTCCCATCCGTCCTTTCCTCACACACACCTCTTCCGCAAACACACGCCCAAAATGTCTTCTGCTCTCACTCTTTTCGCTCCAAACATTCAAAGTAACCTCCTGCTCGCTGGCTCGGGCGTCAATTTCGAGCTTTGTATACCCGGATACTCGTTCAAGGTCCACCGATTCGTCCTGAGCGAATGCTCGAGATATTTCGCCAATGTGTGCTCAGGACACTTTCAAGAGGGCGTAATGGGATACCTGGTCTTGAACGATGTCGAAGACCCGCTGATGGTCTTGAGAATGATCCAGTCGATCTATATCAAAACCTACACGGACCAAGAGGCAAATCTGCCGGAGGCGTGGAGGAGATATCTCAAGCAATCAAGAGTTGACTCTGTCGTCGGCGAGGGAACGGGTGCTCCAGCGGGTTCGCGAGCCAGCACCGCTGTCGAGGACGAAGAAGATCGAGCCTCTTCTGCTTCCTTTACCTCCGAAAATAAGCCGGATGACCTCTTCCTCCACATCGATATGTACTGGCTGGGCGAATTTTACGCCATCCATGCGCTTTCCACCATCAGCCTCCAGAAATTCGTCCAAGCCACTTCTGGTGTGCTGTTCAGCGGCAATCTGCTCCTCTGGACAATCGAATACCTCTACATCACCAGCCCAAACCAAGGCCGAGCGACCCTGGGGCAAAAGATGAGGATGAGGGCCGTGTACCTGGCGCAGAAGAGCGAGATGCGTCTGTTCAGGGAGAAAAGGTTCAAACTCTTGATGGAAACGACCGCAGAATTCATGTGGGATTACACCACCAAGTGCCTGCGGGCCAAATACTTACAGTGCCGGAGGGAAGAATGCGAGGCGACCATTGAACCGAAAGCCGGGGACGAGTGTGACTGTGGTGGGGAGGACGTCTGTCAGGTCTGCTTTGACACTGATTGGCACGGGAGGTTGAGAGAGATGCCAATGTGCCCGAAATGCAACCAGGGCAGGCTGGCGAGATGGGACTTGGATTTTGTGGACAAGGCCGATAGGACAGGTGTCAACGCCTTCGGGGAGATGTTCCATCCGGCCGCCAGTGAGACATAGAGGCAAGGGGCGCGGTTTGACAGGACAAGCCGAGAAGCAACAAGGGGAAAATTGAAGGGCTGAGGACGACGGCTTCCATCTCGGATACCCTCAAAGAACAATGAATTGGCAAGCGAGGACCTTCCATCACAAAACAAGACATTCACAGTAGAACACAGGCGAAGGTCGAGCAGAACGCGATTTCATGTCATTGCACCATTCGAATAGGCGGTAACCTACAGCTTTTTATATGCATGGTGAGTTTTAGGGATTGTAGACACAAAGGATGATGGACCACTGCATCCATTTTGGATATAGGAAATGCCGTGGTGAGTAGCGTGTCATTCTGTGAAGATTTGATCTTCTTTGCATCAAAATAGGCACATTATCCTGGTGATAGCTTTCCGAAAGGAAAGGGATAAAGGCCAGAGTGTTGGCAAAGGTCTTTGAGCGTGTGAAACACAGGGGGTGGAAAGGGGTAATGGAGGGAAGTTTGTGATAGTAAAAGAAATGGGAATGGCCAAGGCCTTGGTTTGGAATTCATTCTCGTTATCCTCATTATTGTTTTGACGAGGGACATGACAACATTTCCAGGCGTTGCTCATGGATGATATGGTCCTGCTACACCACGCTCCCCTGGTTGGGGCGCGATGAGCTTCATGGGTTCCTCAACGGACACGGCATCTAGATTTATTCATCGGGCACTTTCGGACAAGTTAGTAAGAGGCACAAACAAACGTCGAATCAATGTGTGAGGACTTACCCTCAATCGATCCCTCCTTGATCTCATCACTAATCTCCTTGGGACTTCTTCCGTCTACCTGACAACCTACACTGAAGCAAGTTCCCAAGATCTCCAATACCGTACCCTTCAATTCACGAGCGAGCGACTTGTTTGCACCACGCATTGTTCGGGCAATGTCGAAAATCTCGTCCAGAGGGATCGACTTGGAATGTTTAATGTTCTTTTCCTTCTTGCGGTCTCGAGGGGGCTCTTTCAGGGCTCGGATAACGAGAGATGAGGCAGAGGGAACGACGCTGACGGCGGCTTGTCGGTTTTGGATGGTCAGCTTGACGGTGACGCGGAGACCTTTCTACAGGCGCAAAATATTAGCTAATCTGTCAAGATTTGGCTATGGCCTGTTGTTGATAAACGCACCCAGTCGCCAGTGGCTTTCGCGATATCTTCTCCGACCTTCTTGGGTGAGAGACCAAGGGGACCGATCTTAGGGGCGAGAGTTGCAGAAGATCCGACCTCACCGCCAGTGGCGCGGAGGTGGCTGTAGAGTACCATGTCAGTGTCTTGCCGATTGGGTCTGGCAGGATGAGGAAAATTGTCGGGGTATCGTACATGATCTTCACCTCACTGGGATCTAACTTGGGAGCTGAAAGGATAAAAACATATTGTTAGCCGCCGAGCTGATGCTGCTCAAGAAGACGATACTTACGCATGGCGAGTGCGAAAGGTAGTCAGTCTTTCTTGAGGTGATTGATGGTGAGCTGGAAGAAGAGACAAACTCAAGGATGCAATTCTGGAAATTAATGAACTAGCAGCTTTTTCGATGCTGCCAAGAATTTAGCTTGTGGGTGAAATTATTCCTAGTACGGAAAGGTCGATATGGCCTGGGCAGATGAGCTCGCCAACACCAACATGCACTCCCTACTCGGTACATTCTTATGGGCAACTGATTTCATGTCATGCCCATTTTCTACGGGTATCTAGCCGCTCAATTTGGTTGTTTGTAAAAGGAAGTGCGGCCGTCCCATTGAACAGGGTCTTCTGGAGAAACGTCCGATATATGTAGCCCACGTCACAAGAATTGAGTCCCAAGTGCCCGTACGCACCGTCATCACGCTTGCCTCTACTGTATGGCTCTAGCTGGAGCCAGATACTGCCAATCTGGATTGGATTAGCGTAAGGCAAAGGCTGCAAGGGTGGGCAACTTACTTCATGAGATGATCCATGAATGTCTGCAATGACACATCATCAGTGAAAATCGTCTGAGCGGACTGCGAAACACCACCGTAACCTCCGGTCGCATGTGTAGTTGAAGGATTTAATTTTGATAGGAGGAAACGGGCCTGCGAGCCTCCAGCATCACAAATAATAAACCGCGGCAGAGGGAATCGGTCCTGTACGAGTTCTCGCGCGTCTTCCTTTGGTGCGTCAAGAACAGCCCGGAAATTCTCGTAGCCTTCCTGGTCTTGATAGCCAGCTTTACGCCATTCAGCCATCGTTTCGCCGTGGAAAATCAAAATCTGGAAGAAAGTATCGAGAAGCAGGATGGTCTGGGGTTGGATGGAGGCGGAGTCGAGCAGGACGGGTTGACCACCCTCGTGGTCAAGACCGTAAGAGTCCAAGGTAGGTTGAATCATGATTAGCGAATCCCCCACGTATTCGTGATTCAGCACGTGTCGATAAAATGCCGTCTCGTCGGGCGAGTTGTTGAATACCTGAAGGAATTGCGATCTGCGTAGGTGGAACATGAATTGTGGGTAGAGGGTGAAATTTTTGTCAAGTCGGAAGGAGGTTGGATCATCTTTGCGATAGTCTGCGAAGCGCGAGCAGAGCCGGATGAGCATCCGATCGACCCATCTGAGCACATCCGGCCCATCGTCGACCTCTGCTTTGAAAACCGCAATTCGTGCCATGAGCACGGCAGCAGCTTCCTGGTCGAAAGATTGAGCCAGTGCTTGGTCACCAGTTGGACCGCTCAAATTGCGGGCAACAGTGGTCACACGTAGGTGATACTGTCCGGAAGAATGCTGGTAATATGTCAAAAACTGCATCATACCTCGTTGTGGGCCTTGCTGCATGGGCGCCGGACCACCCTGGTTTGCAACCTCAAAGTAAATGCCGTAGCTGGATGTGGGATCAATACCGCACATTTTCCAGAGACAAGTGTTCCCAATACCACATTCTGTCTCGCCGACAGAGCTAGACTTCTTATTCTGGGAGACGGCGTGGCCAATGAGACCGGTAACCTTGAGCTCTTTCGTTGTAACGACCTCGAGGGATGCATTGAATCCCATAAGGAGGTTATCGCTCTCATCCTTGTCAAATACTCTTACGAAAGACTGCTTGAACTGCGAGGAGGTGAAACTGTCTGTCAAGACCATATGCCCTCCAGTCGAGTTCGCTAATCCCTTCATCTCGAGCAAGCCAACTTGGTCGAGACAGCCAACATATAGATCGATGATGTGCCCGTTGTGGGCAGTGCGTTTTGCAAGATTGTCGTAGAACTTGATGGCCTTCTTGAAGTACTTGACATTGTCGCGATCGATATCATGGTGTGATCGGATAGGCTCACGTAGTTCTGGGGCAACGACCATACCGGGTCCTTCAGTTGCGGGACCGCCAGCGAATAGCATAATTCTGGCTCCCGCATTCTGGAAAGATGTCTCCAGCAAGCCGACTGCAATACTCATTGCGACACCGGTGCAGCGAAGTGGTCGCCGGTCATTCGCGACAGGCCAAGGGTCCTTTTGCAGCTGCTCGATTGCATTGGTTATCTGGAACTCAGCTTGCTGGACGGGAAGGAGGAACCGGGCAGCAGGGCCCATAGGCGGAGGCGGCCTGCCTTGTACTGGTGGCATATTAGGCCTCATCCCAGGCGCAGCTAATCCCAGCATCTCTTGAACCTGCTTTGCTCCATAGTCCTTACTGCCCCGAAAGACGTACGACTTCTGGCACTCGGTATAGCCAATCTCATGAACGGCAACATTTGTTCCGAACGTAACCAAACCCACTAGCGCATTCGCAGGGAGTAACGACAAACTCATGACCAAAGTTTCTTTCAAGGCTTGCAAGCCATCTTCCTCGATCGCAGTGTCAACCACGTACACGAAAATTGGTGGGGAAGGGGCAGGTCGAGCAAGCTTGTATTCGACCGTAGTGTTGGCGGGGTGCATCTCTGGTGGGATGTTCTCGGCACTGATATCTCCATAGTGACGAGGGAGCGGGTTGCGTTGGAGACAGAAGGGGCAGATCCATAGTTTAGCCCGCACATCGACGTTAGCGAAGGGATTGAGGACCGCCCGGCAAGGCGCCTTGCATGTGACAGGCTCATACGGGAGTGGTGGTTTGCCGAGTTCCTTTCAGACTGTCAGCACCAGAAACATCTCTGGGTTTGGAGTGCTCACTTTCAGCGGCGTGAGTAAACAGCTGACGGGGACCACCAATCTGTTTGCTTCCTGAAGAATTGCTTTTAGTTCTGTTCAAACTGTCGCTGTGACTTCCTTTCGTACCATGCGCGTCGATGGAATGACGTTCCAACTGAGTCTAACGCCATCTCTGTCCTCAACCTCCCCCCAGTTGTCCTTGATCGCGTCGTACTGAGCCTGATCCATTGTCGCAGGTATGTCGCTAACGCCTCACAAACACATGCTGGTTGAAACGGGTCTGAGTGAGCGAATGGCTGGGAGATGGAAGTGCAGGCTACTCGATCTGGGCTTAAGAATAGTAGCAGAAAGCCACCTATCTGTTCCAGCCGAAGATCAGAGTAGCAGGGAGTAGAATCGCGGACAGAGTGGTGATAGTCACAGCACAAGTGAGCCACTCTGGCAAGTTTGGGGTGAAAGCGACATAAGAAGCCGTGCTGGCCGTCCAAATCGATAAACTAGCCAAGTCCCCACATTGTGCAGCCTCGCCGAACCTTCCTTTTTGCGCATCACGGACAGCCTGCGGACAATTTGTCTGGCACTGAATTGAGCACCGCACCGAAACCCTATACGGAGCCACCTATGCCTTTCCAACTGCGCCCCAAATACTGCAACCGCGACAGTTCTCACGGGGGGAGTTCTGATATCGACGCATCATAGGAGGGGTGCAGCATGAATACAACCTGTCGTTGAGAAATTCAGCAAGTTGAACTCTTCTCCAACCGGCCAACATGGCCTCCCCTTCAATGCTCACAAAGGCATGGCCTGGCCGTCTGTCCTCCTCTTTCAATGCCTTCTAATCTTTGAGTACAGTTTGAGAGCAAGAGCAGTCGCGCAAAAGGCTTAGCTTTCCATCCGAAGCGGCCGTGGATCCTTGTCAGCTTGCACAGCAGCACCATTCAGTACCGCACCTTGACACGATTTCTTGCGGCATCCACACTAACCGCTCTACAGACTATGGGACTATCGCATGGGAACATTGATTGACCGCTTCGAGGAGCACGATGGACCGGTCCGCGGTATCGACTTTCACAAGACACAACCACTCTTTGTTTCGGGAGGAGATGACTACAAGATCAAGGTCTGGTCCTACCAAACGAGGAGGTGCCTCTTCACTCTCAATGGTCACCTGGACTATGTTCGAACAGTCTTCTTCCACCATGAGTTGCCTTGGATCCTGTCCGCATCGGACGACCAGACGATTAGGATTTGGAACTGGCAGAATCGATCCCTGAGTATGTACTTCTCCAAAAGAGCTTTGGCCCTGCCTAACGCACACAACAGTTTGCACCATGACGGGCCACAACCACTACGCCATGTGCGCCCAGTTCCACCCTAAGGAGGACCTCATTGTTTCCGCCTCCCTTGATCAATCTGTTCGAGTGTGGGATATTTCAGGACTACGGAAAAAGCATTCAGCTCCAACGTCGATGAGTTTTGAAGATCAAATGGCCCGAGCAAACCAACAACAAGCTGATATGTTTGGTAACACCGACGCCGTTGTCAAGTTTGTTCTCGAGGGGCACGATCGAGGCGTGAACTGGGTGGCTTTCCATCCGACCTTGCCGTTGATCGTCTCAGCGGGCGATGACCGCCTTGTTAAGCTGTGGAGAATGAGCGAGACTAAGGCGTGGGAGGTTGACACTTGCCGGGGGCACTTCCAAAACGTCTCTGCATGCTTGTTCCATCCACATCAAGATCTCATTCTGTCCGTGGGTGAGGACAAAACTATTCGGGTCTGGGATTTAAACAAGAGAACTTCCGTCCAATCCTTTAAGCGGGAGAATGATCGTTTTTGGGTCATTGCTGCTCATCCCGAGATCAATCTCTTTGCCGCCGGCCACGATAATGGGGTTATGGTCTTCAAACTTGAACGAGAGCGTCCTGCGTCCTCTGTGTACCAGAACCAACTATTCTATATCACAAAAGACAAGCATGTCCGGTCCTATGACTTCACCAAAAATGTCGAGTCCCCTTCGCTCCTGTCACTTAGGAAGTTTGGCAGCAACTGGGTCCCTCCTCGCACACTCTCTTATAATCCTGCAGAACGATCAATCCTGGTCACATCACCCACGGACAACGGCACTTACGAGCTGATTGCACTTCCACGAGATGCCACAGGAGCTACGGATCCTACAGATATCAAGCGTGGATCAGGCAACGCGGCAGTCTTCGTGGCCCGCAATCGCTTTGCCGTTTTCAGTACTTCCACCCAGTTAGTCGAAATCAAAGACCTCAGCAATTCGACGACCAAGTCCTTCAAAGCACCTGCTGGAACTACCGATATCACATATGGTGGCACAAGCTGTCTCCTTCTCATCACTCCCACAAATGTTGTTCTCTACGATATTCAGCAGAAGAAGCAGCTGGCCGAATTGAGCGTTACGGGCGTCAAATATGTCACTTGGTCAAACGATGGTCTGTATGCTGCTTTGCTCAGCAAGCACAATGTCACCATCGTGAACAAATCCCTAGAGCAAGTCAGTACCCTGCATGAGACGATCAGAATCAAGAGCGCCGCCTGGGACGATTCTGGCGTCCTGCTTTACTCGACTCTCAACCATATCAAATACACTCTCCTCAATGGCGATAACGGCATCGTTAGGACGCTCGACCAGACGGTTTACCTTGTCAAAGTCAAAGGCCGTAACGTCTACTGCCTCGACAGATCCGCTAAGCCCCGAGTTCTGAGCATTGACCCCACGGAATACCGGTTCAAGTTGGCGCTTGTGAAGCGCAACTACGACGAAATGCTTCAGATCATCAGGACGTCACCCCTGGTAGGGCAGAGCATCATCTCTTACCTGCAAAAGAAAGGCTATCCAGAGATCGCCTTACAGTTTGTGCAAGATCCCCAAACGAGGTTCGAACTAGCCATCGAGTGCGGCAACCTGGAAGTTGCCACAGAAATGGCCAAAGAGTTGGACAGACCCAAAATTTGGACACGCTTAGGCGCCGAAGCTTTAATCCATGGCAACCACCAGACCGTGGAAATGACCTATCAGAAACTTCGAAACTTCGACAAACTGTCATTCTTGTACCTTTGCACAGGTGATGAGGAGAAACTCACTAGAATGGCCAAAATTGCCGAGCATCGGGGAGATTTTGTGTCGAGATTTCAAAATGCTCTGTATCTCAACGATGTGGAAAGTCGGATTCAAATGTTCAAAGAGATTGATCAATATCCATTGGCTTATCTTACTGCAAAGTCTCACGGGCTGACAGAAGAATGCCAATCAATACTCGAACTTTGCGGGTTGACCGAAGATCAAATCTCGATGCCTGACTCGGGAGAGGGTCTCACTCCTCCAAAGGTCATTATTCCTACCTACAAAGCAAACTGGCCAGTCAAGGAAGCATCTCATTCCTCATTCGAGAGAGCTCTGCTCGGGGAAGTCGGAGCGGCCGTTGAAGACGAAACAAGCCCTGATCTCCTCACCGAAGATATGCCTGTGGCTGCAGACAGTGGCGGACTCCCAGCAGACGAAGAGGCGGATGCTGGCGAAGGTTGGGACATGGGTGACGACATCGGCCTCGAAACGACAGGAAATGATTCTGATTTCGTCAATGTCGACAACCCGGATGCACCTACGGAAGCTACTGGCCCTGGCAGCTCAGAAGCAGATATGTGGTCACGAAATTCTCCGTTAGCTGCAGATCACGTCGCAGCAGGCTCTTTCGACAGTGCCATGCAGCTGCTGAACCGTCAAGTTGGCGCAGTGCATTTTGAGCCTCTCAAGTCAAGGTTCCTGGAAATTTACCAGGCGTCCAAAACATTCCTGCCTGCCAATGCTAGCTTACCTCCTATTGTAAACTACGTTCGTCGCAGCACCGATGAGACGGACAACAGAAAACTCCTGCCCGTCATTCCCAGAAACCTGGAGACCCTCACGAACGTTGACCTTCAGGAAGGGTACACGGCCATGAGGACCAACAAACTGGAGAATGGTGTTGCTACGTTCCGAACGCTGTTGCAATCACTTCTCGTCAATGTCGTTAGCTCACAGGCTCAAGTCGACGAAGCCAAAGCCCTCATTACCAAATCGATGGAATACACACTTGCGATGAGTATCGAGCTTGAAAGACGTAAGCTCGCAGCTTCAGGTGGTGATTCAGAGACACAGCTTAAGCGACAGCTCGAACTTTCCGCATACTTCACCATGCCCAAACTTGAGGTCGCCCATCGACAGTTGGCTCTTATGGCGGCTATGAAACTGGCCTTCTCGAACAGACAATATTCGAGTGCACTGTCCTTTGCAAATCGAATCCTTGCCAATGGCGGCGCAGCCAAACTGGTTGAACAGGTCAGTATATGGAGAGGAACTGTCCAACTTGTTTGCTAACCTTTTTTGGCAGGCGAAGAAAATCAAGCAACAAGCCGAGCGTTCTGGGTCTAGTGACAAGACCGACATCGAGTACGACCAGTTCGCTGATTTCGACGTTTGCGCAGCTTCTTTTACTCCAATCTATAGTGGAGCGCAGAGCGTGTCCTGCCCATTCGATGGGGCCAAGTATCAGAGTCAGTTTAAAGGACAGGTGTGCAGGATCTGCGAAGTCTGCGAGATTGGTGCGGCAGCTAGCGGTCTAAGGTTATGGGTAAGGGGACTCTGAGAGACAACAACAAGGAGGCGACGACTCATCAAGGACATGACAATTGTTGCATGAAGGACTCCAAGACCGACGGTAGCAACAGCGGTGCGGCAGCTTTGTGACTGCTCCCGGCCTAGAACACATTCATAGGCTAGCTATAGACCCATGACACAATGTAGCTAGTCTCAACGTCACTGTCAGAGGGTTGAGATCATTGCCACACTATTCGACAGCCTTGGTTCGTGAGCAAAGACACCAATGTTGGGGCTGACGAGGAAAGATGCGTTATTTCCGTGCAAAAATGAGGCCGCCGGTCTCTCTAGTCGGGCTTGTCTTTCGGATTCCTTGTCGACTCCTTAGGATCCTTTGCAAAGTACGAGGTGAAGGTATGTAGTGTTTCCTCAAGCTCAGTTGGCCAACCCGGGTTTGCCATGGACTTCAAGATCCTGCTGCGGGACTAGCGTGTCTTCAGTTCGACTTTTTGAGCCCTGAACACAAGCCCTTTGCTGAATCGTCGAATTGGTTCCATGCGCCGAGGTTCGGTTCTGTGCGCGTGGGTGGGTGTTGTCAGCAGGTGACATCCAAGCCCACAACCTGGAATGGAGAAATGGATCTTGCCAGTGGAGATAAACGGTTGGAGAGAGGCATCGTACAACCAAGCCAGCGCAATGGGAACTCGGCATCCAGTCGCCGGGGCCGGCAGCCTGCAAAGTAAAAAAACGTCGTCAAGGCGGCCCAAGTATTAATAATGTATCCCGGCTGCTGGCACTGCTGGAAGTTGACGTCCTCTGCGAACAGATCTCTATCACAAAGACCGCAGCAATGGCTGACCTTGACGAGATTCTCCGAAGATACACCGATCCTTCAACAGGCTCCGTGCATGGAGCGACCTTCATCGCTGTTGACAGCGCAGGTAAGCAAGCCTTGTATGGCCAATGTCAGTCCTGACAGCATCCATACCCTTACATCTCGCAAAGAACCCCCCAGCGTCGTTCGAGTGGACGGAATTGACAACTTCCAAGGAAATGATCTTTACCGCAGTTCGTTCGGGAGCCGGACCGTCGACAGATCTGATCCCTTGACACCGGACACTCTGACATGGATCGCCAGCCAGAGCAAGCTTGCGACTTCGGTAGCGGCGATGCAGATAGTCGAGAAGGGCCTCATTGGTCTGGACGACGATGTGCGCGATGTCCTGCCGGTGTTGAAGGACTTGAAAGTTCTTGTTGGTTTTGAAGGTGACGACCAACCGAATGAGCTGGATCCTCAAACCATTGCCAGAGGAGGTGGTGGAGTGGATTTGGACAAGATGAAGCCTAGTGGAAAGCCTATCTTGGAGGACGTCAAGGGGAAGATTACCTTACGGTTTGGGCCACGCTCATCTCTGGACAATTCCACGACGGTAAGGTATCGCTAACCCATGGCTTTCAGACAGCTCATGTCCCATACGTCGGGATTCTGCTATGACTTGGGCAGTCCGTTGCTTCTGAAGTGGTCCGCTGCGACCGGGCGCACAGACAACATGTTCAGTGGGAAGATTGTAAGAATGCCCGTCTCATTCGGACCAGAGGGATGTGGAACTGATCACCAGCGTTCCAGGAAGGCTCATTACATCCACTGCTCTTTCAGCCGGGTGAATCATGGATGTACAGTCCAGGACTCGACTGGGTCGGACAAGTGGTAGGTTCGGCATTGTGGTTTTCCCATCTCCCATAGCTCGGCCACACTGGATTGAGATTGAAATCATCCCCGTGTACTTATTTCTGCCTGCTGCCAGGTCGAGGCTCTCACCAAGCAAAATCTCGACACGTATATGCAAGAAAACATCTGGGGCCCACTCGGGGCCAAGTCTACGACCTTTTATCCGACAAAACACTTCCACCCGGAGCCCGTGCCGCAACTGCACGAGACAGCCCAACGCTCCAACCCAGCAGAATCCCCAAAGGCACTCGACTCGGAGCCCGCCACGTCGCCCTGGCCCATCTCCCCGCGCGACGCGATCGGCGGCGCTGGTCTCTACGGCACCGCGAACGACTACATCAAATTGCTCTCCTGTCTCCTCCAGGGTGGTGGGCCCTTGCTGAAAAAGGAGAGCGTGGACGAGATGTTCCGCCCGCAGATTGGCAAGGGGAGCACCGAGGCATTTCACGCCTCCATCGTAGCAGGCGGCAGAGACCGCTTGTGGCGGCCGTCCTCTGCCGCCACTGCCGCTGCCACTGTGGCGGCGGCGGAGGAGCAAGGGTCTGTGACCGGCGGCCACTGCCTTGCCGGGGCCGTCAATCTTGAGGATGTCCCCGGCCGGAGACGCCGGGGCACGGTCAACTGGGGCGGCCTGCCGAACTTGTTCTGGTGGGTTGATAGGGAGGGAGGCGTGGCGGGCACGCTGTTCAATCAGATCATTCCGGCCGGTGACCCCTTGTGCATGGACCTTCTTGTCGAGTTGGAGGAGGCGCTCTATCGATTGAAAGAGCAGAAGGCTTAGGTTAGACATGCTCGCCTGCCTTACGGCGGGTCGAGGAATCAAGTGTAAGTTTCGGTCTATCATCATGTCAGGACTGCCCCTGTTCTATTCTATGCGGTCTATAGTATCTGGTGTGTGACGGATCTAAAGCGCACCAGATGCCTCCTTCAGTCACATCAAACGCGTGCTAGTTTGTTGTGCGTCCAGCTGGGCCTCAATGTCCTTGGTCCGCTGAGCATCTTCTCCGAAAGCAGTAATGCATACCCCGAGCTCCTTTATCCTCCATGTGACAGCCTCGTCACCTCCTCTGTCGCCTTTCCTCTCGGCCCACTTCGCCATGCTCCGGTAAGTGTTCGCCAAGGGCGCTCCCACGAGGCCTTCTTTCAGCAACAGCCCCTCCAGCCTCGCCAAGGACCTTAAAGCCTCTTCCGCTAGTTCAACCCGTCCTGCTTGCTCTTCCTCACCGATGACTGTGTCGCTCCCCGCAGACAGATTCTTCTCGCACCGCTGTACAGCTCGAATGGCGTCGTACATGCCCATCCTCCGCTCATCGCTCCTGGCCCAGAACTCGTTCTTCGGCTCACACGCCTCGCAGCGACACACGAAGCCATAGTACATTTGTTGCTTTCTCTGCCGCTTCGTCGTGACCTCAAAGACCGACTTGTCATAGTTACTGCACATCTCCTTTCCCCTGGAGATATCCCGAATGGCGTAAAACCTCATCTCGTTGCTGCCCTCGTCGTAGGAGAATTGCAGGTTGGGAACACAGCTGTGATTGAAACGACTCGACAATACACCGATCGCGGAGCCGCCTTGGCTGGGTCGGAAACCCCCGCAGTTGTAGCAGTTGCTGTAGTAGATCGAGACAACGCGAGACATGCGCGACTTCTGTGCATCGAAGAGGCGCAGGTAGATCTTTTGTTCGGTGCGAGAGAGTTTGGAGAATTCGCGCTCGATCGCGCTGGCGTCGTTCTCCTCGTCCTTGTCCAGCGAGATCAGGGGTCGCTCGGCCAGCACAAGCGTCCCGGCTTTGATTTTGCGAGTCGAGAAGACAGCAAGGCCACGGTCGGATGTGGAGACGACTTCGAGGAGGTCATCTCTCGGCCTCGATCTGGACACTGCCGCTGAGCCGGTCAATTGCGTTGCACGAACGTCTCCGACAATGGTTTGCGGCCAGATCTTGTCAGCTGGTATGATACCCGAGCCATCAGCTACGGACAACCTGTCCAGCTGTGATACGAGCATTTGCTATGCTCTTGTCAGCGGTGCCGGCGAGAAATGGTCATGTCCGGTACTTGCCTGGTCTACATGGGCGCCGCTCTGTGGTGCTATCGTCGGAGATAGTGACTGAGGGCTTTTGGCCGATTGCTTCCCTTTCCTCATGACTAGCGAGATAGGTCCTCCACAGGGCTACCGGCAGAGAAGAGCTTCGAGGAATAAACCGGCAGAACGCGCGTTAGAGAAGCGAGGCTTGGGAAGCAGGCAAGTCTAGGACGTCCATGTTGGCAAGCTGATTGGGGATCTACCCCAAAAGGTGGTAGACGGATGGATTGGTAAGAGGAAGAGCTGTAGACGATGACAGGATATAGGAGAAGCAGTCGAGATAACGATCTTACACTTCAGGGTCAGGAGATGCTGCGAAGGGAGGAGATATCGGTAGGAAGCCGGCTCGCCAGATTCCTATTGGACCGGAATTGGGGGGTGGATTTCCCTTCAGGATTATCATTGTGCCGATGCCGTTTGGATGATCCGAGAAGTTGTAAACTGACCAGCGTGAAACCTGGGATGTAAAGTTGTTGCAGAGAAATCAGCTGCTGCTTCAGCCCATGATGTTGGCACTCATTAATCGTGATCTATCAATACAGTTTTGATTCGTGCTCTTCGTGTACTGGTCTGCGACTTTTAATCTCAAGCGTCTCCTCTTCGTTACTAGAC
This sequence comes from Cladophialophora bantiana CBS 173.52, assembly GCF_000835475.1. NCBI lineage: Eukaryota > Fungi > Ascomycota > Eurotiomycetes > Chaetothyriales > Herpotrichiellaceae > Cladophialophora > Cladophialophora bantiana. Next base: position 63,739 of record NW_015971591.1, read on the forward strand.
TTGTGCTCTTCATGGAGGTGGTACGGCGGCGACCTCCCTTAAGCCGATATGAGTTCTCAACATTTTCTTCTTCGCTGTCAAACTTGCACCATGAGCAGGTTGAAGACCCAGTTGTTGTAAGACAGTATCCATTTGCCGTCCGGTCATTTGCCCAAGTTCTGTCGATGTAGGAGGGAATTCGGGAATGGCGGCACCGTTGGAGGGGTTGAGGAATGACGAAAGAGGTTCCGATCGGCTTGCTACGTAGGTATTCTGAACTCGAGCTGTATTATTATGGTTACTATAGGATTAGTATAGTAATGTGAGAATAACGAAGGGTGATACATACGACACAGTCATCATAGTAATAAGGTCTCGACGAGTATCTGCGAGGTCTCGACGAGTATCTGCAAGGTCTCGACGATTATCTGCGAGGTCTCGACGAATATCTGCGAGGTCTCGGCGAATAGCTCGCAGCTCGGCCAGAATTTGTTGACCGTTATTGATTGCTGGTAGATTTTGTGCTTTTTTGAGCTCATCACTAATGAGATTGAAATCTGGCTGCAGACCGAGAGGGTTTCCGTCAGCCATTGTCGCGGTGGTGGTGACGGTGGTGGTGGTGACGGTGGTGGTGGTGACGGTGGTGGTGGTGACGGTGTTTGTTTTTGTTCACGAAATGGTGGAGGGGGAGAAAACGACCAAGAGTGGGACGCGCCTTCACTAGAAAGCGCGTTGTTAGCATCGAGGCAAGAGCGCCTCCAAAAGCGGCGGCACTGACCACCAAATTTGGCGGGAAATTTCCCTGCAACCTGCGTTTGGACTGTATTTCCCAGACATTGGTTGTCCTCGTTCTATACCTCTCGCTCTTGGAATCTTTTCCTCAACGTCCCATCATCGATGTCCAATGGAGAAACTGACAGCAAAACTGCTGAACAAGTCTAGACAGCATGTTTGACCCAGAGACTTCTGGCGGCACCACGCTACTACTTCTGCAGCCGCACAATTACCGTTCCAGGGTCCAGCCGCTCGGCGACATTCCCAGATTGTATAAAGGTTCGTCATGATTTCCCAGACGCTGCCGTCGATGTCTGCTTTATCCATGGCCTGACCAGCAATCGTGACTCGACCTGGACCGCCAAAGGACAGCCTTAGCCTTGGCCACAAGCCCTTCTCCCATCAAGACTTCGCAGATCACGCATCCTAACCTACAGATATGATGCCTACGTTACCCGCGGACTAGGTAAAGGTGCACCTTCCAACACATTGAGCGACCACGCTCCGAATTTCTTGAACGATCTGACAACGAATAGGGCTGCTCACGATACACTCCGGAGGTGGCTCATTTTTGTTGCCCACAGCCTTGAAAGTCTTGCTTGCAAAGAGATGGTTTTGGCTTCGAGGAATAATCCTGAGATCACATCTCAAAGCCATCTTTGCCGCAACAAAAGGAATCATTTTCATGGGCACTCCGCACACTGGAACTTGAATAGCTGACTGGACGTCTATCTCTGCAAAAGTCCTTGGCATTATCAAGACAACCAACACGCCATTGCTCCAGGTCCTGCAAACCAATGATCAGCTTCTCAAGTCTATTCAAGACCGCTTTCTGGCCATGATTCGGGATAGGATATCCCGAGCAGCGGCAGCAGCATGAAAATTACCTGCTTTGTGAAGAACTAGACCTGCCACTGGTGAGGAAAAGAGCGGTATCCGAGGCGTCTGCCACGTTTCCTAACTATAATCTGAGGAGCATCCATGCCAATCACCGGCATATGGTAAGATTTTCAAATCACAAAGAGACTGGTTTCCAAAGCTTCGTGGGTGAGCTGCTCCGCCGGGAGACGCAAATCACGTATGTTTGGTATCAATCTGGTGCTCGTGCATGAGCTGCAGCTAGCCTCTCCTCCCTCCCCTAGTTTTGATCACAAGGATTAACAAATAATACATTTCCCTGCGTTGGGGTAGCGATTGAGAGCCCGCTCAATCTTTCTAACGCAATCTCGCTTGATGAGCCTCAGACTGATAGCATTGTTGACCACCTCGATGCGTGTGTGGCTGTCACAAGTTCCCAAGGATCTGCGCCCGAGCAAGACCGTTCCCGTTCTCAGAGTCTCCTAAAAAGAGCTTCCGACCTCTTTGGTTGAGGGAATGATTGTCGTTGTTTGATCGCAGTCGAGAAATGCTTGGAGGCACTCAACATGACACTCGCCAGATTGAGGAGATCGCGTTTCTACAAGCCAATGCGTCAGAAGAGGCGCGAGAAACCCGACATAGTTTGAAGATCGAAACGAGACAAAAATACCAAGCTGTATGCGCAAGATGTCTTCGATTGTTGTCATTCTCCGAAATGGGAGCAAGAGGAGCCAACATTGAGCAGCCCTTACGAGACACTTGTCAATGGATATATACTACGACTGCCTATTGCTCATGGGATACAAAAGCCACCAACCTCCTGTGGATAAAAGGCAAGCCAGGGTGGTACGATGGTCAAAAGTCTTTGCGCTCGGCGATCACAACTCGCCAACGCCAGTCCACTCTGCTCTTGCAGTTTTCTTCAGCACTCGTGGTGCGATTTTCGAAAAGACTCCAACTGGGCTGTACTTAGTGTTGATGTACCGCTTACTGCGCCAGAGTCCTCTTCTTGGGCGCGAGCTTCCCCCAAGTTTTTGGAAATGGAGTCTTGCAGTGATACCGGCAAAGCCGCTTGGCGAAGAGCAGAAATTGAATCAATATTTCACTCCTTCATATCCAGAAGCAGTCACACGGCATTGAGATCCTATGCCAATGCGCAATGATCAACTACGTAAAGATGTGCATGGGATTCCCAGGCTTCAATGATTCCATGCGGGTCTTTGCAGCAAAGTCGTGGGCCTTCGGGATCACCACAAGCAAATCGACACGCCTGATCACTATCATTTCCAACCATTTTGTGTCCTCACGAATCTTGGATCGAAGCTGGGGGATTATCCTGTCGAACCGGGGATACGATATGATAATACGCATCACCGAGCTCCTGGCATGACAAGGCTTGATTTCGTTGTAATTTTCTGCCTAGTGCCCGCCAAAAAATCCAGCTTGTGAGGCTGGATTTTTGGTGGACGATTATGTTTGGCCGCTTGAGACTCAGACGATGAGTGACCTGGTGTCGCAAAAGCTCTGCGCTTTAGGCTTTTCCTCTGTGGTTGCCGTGAAATTTTTCTCTGTGGACAAACGACCCACGACAGTTTCTTCAACGATTCACGGCGAAGAGTCCAACCCCGTACCCGAGGAGACCAGCCACTGGGAGATCTTGCACAATCTTGAAAACATTGACTGGTTGCCCGAGCACGAAAATCTGTGGCAAACACCTAAAGCAGGACGGTTTCTATAGAATGTCCCGTTGCCTCCTATGCGGACAGGACGACCCTTGTATCATGGACTGGCCACATAGACCCTCCTCACCTTCATCTGCGACCGAGTCGCCCGATACAGCCGAACCGACTCCAGAACGAACAGGAAGCAAGGGTTCCGGCCCAGAAGCTCGATTCGTTACAAGCACACGCATGGGACGTAGTGAGCCGAAGTTGGGTAAAGCCAATGGCTTGAAGCGGATCTTGTATCAAATATATTCAACATGAAGCATCCCGAAGTTTGGACAAAGATCAGCTTGCGTAGCGCGCCGTCTCTGGCCGGACCTACACTCAAGGCGAGAATGGACAGCAAATCCCGACCCAAGTACGAGGCTGTCTCCGACACCGGGACTCCGTGTCGGCCAGTCGCACAATTTGCAATGTCGATGCCAATTGGAGACAGACGGATATAAGGGGCGAGAGAGATATGGGAAGAGATATAGGAAGAGGTTAAGAGAGGGATCAAGAGGAGCGATATACTCCATAGATGCCAGCGTACCCTAATCCTCAGCGGATAGAACAAGGAACAAAAAAGAGAAATCTTCTGTGGTATCAAATCCCCAAAACAGCGCGCGTCCTATTAGTACAATAACGGTTATTTCCCTTCTGTCCTCAGTAATACTTCCTTGCCGTCCCTTTTCCCAATACCATTCATTTTGCTTCGTTCAAAACTGCCCGCGCGCCCTGGGTCCAGGGCCTTCCTTTGATATATTACACTCCTCCATACGCAGGTACAACCCAAGCACAAACACACACACTCGCTCACTCAGCCGGACAGACACACAGACACAGACCCAGACAGTCACCACACTCGCTCGCTCCTCAACAACCTCGAGACAGGCCCCGATTGAAAACATTACAGTTACAAAAAAATGGATGGCGCGCTTGGATTCCTAGTAAAACAAAGGGGTAGAAAGAAGAGGGCCACAATGCAAATCGATATGGCAATGTCCCACTCAGCTCGCCGGCTTAGTTTTTCGTCAATCGCTGGGAGTGTGATTTGGTTCAATTCAGTCGTGTTGCTCGTCCTCGTCGTGTTCCGAGATTTCTGCCTGAATATGCTCTTCGTGCTTCGTGCTCCATTTCATCATGGGGCCTGAATGTACCTGGCCCAAAGTGGCGTCGTTCTATTTCTTCCTCGCAAACCGTTTGTTGAGCAGGGCCAGAACCTTGGAGACATCAAACTGCACGTATTCCAGATCGAGGTCGTCCTGACCGTCTTTCTGCATCTCGAGGAGATCGTCTAGTTTCAAGTCCAACTCGAGGAGACCGCGCGCACGCCCTGCCACGATGTCAGTGCTATCCACCCAGGGAAGGCTATGAGGCTCACCTTTGTAATGCAGGCTGATGACGAAAGTACCTGCCAGTGGACTTCGGAACATGAAGAAGATATTACCTCTTCGGTTCTCGGGAACATTGCTTCTCGTAATCACACCGTCTTTCTCCAGTTGTGCGTGGGTGAATTTGTATGGGCCGAGCTCTCGCACTTTTTCCGTTTTGCCTCTTCTCGCGCCCTCAGACTGGCTTCGCACATTGTGCAGGTAATTCTTGTACGTGTCGAGCTGGGACAAAAGATATGCGTTGTGGTCGCGAATCGTCTTATAGACATCCTCCAACTTGTTCGTCTCCTCCACGACCTTCTCCTTCAGCGAGCCCAAGTGGGCCAACTCTTGTTCAACTTCATCACGGAGTACCGCATAGTCGTCAGCACGGTCTATCACTCCCCATTCAGACAGTTGGGTTAGGAGTTCCATGCACCGAATGCCTTTCCGTACCATGACGGCGTCATTCTTGAGGGTCCCCGCCGCTTCGGCAACACGGTCAAGGCGAAGTGGGCGTCGCATGACCACCGCATTCTGCGGCAAGCTTCGCATGATCTGTACAAAGGTGCTCTTCGCCTCCATAAAGTGGATCTCTTCTGCAGTGATGTCGAGGGCGTGAGTCAGATCGTCGAAAGTTGCCTCCCACTTGCTGAAGAGAGGCAGGTTGATTGCCCTGTTCTCTTTCCTGGGTAATTGCGGTGGTGCTGGCCCAAGTTCCTGCAGCAGGATTCCCAAGTGAGAAGAAGGGTCCTTGGCTAGTTCGGTGCTATGCTTCTCGAGTAATGCATGAGTCGCATAGACTTCGTTTAAACTGATCTGAAGCTCGAGGTCGCGCTTGGACAATGCCACATAGTTGTCCATCTCCAGGCTCTCGTAGAAATCTTGAACCTCGCACAGGTCTAACATGAATTTGTTGCAGCGATCCTTGTTCCGTTGGATGAAGGGTTGCAGCTTGGCCATGTATGGTTCCTTGGCATAGGATGGCTTGTTGGCCAGGTTCTGCAGCATCTTAGCGATGTAGGTCAGTGTCCTTTTGGGTTTGTCATCCGGCACTCTCTCAATCAGCATGTAAGATTTTGGAGTGACGATGGCAGGATTGATAAAGCGCAAGAAGAAAAAGCCACCAATCAGGGTGCAAATCGCCTGGTCCTGAGCGTCAGGGTACTTGCGCCGGGACAGGTTCCGAATCTGCTTGCAAATCCAGCGGATCCCATACGGGGTATCCTCCAGGCATTCAATGATGGCAGACAAGAATCCTTCCGCGATCTCAGTCAGCATCTTCAGGCGTGGTGTAATGATGGCCTGCACTTGCTCGTTCTCCGCAGCAAATTCGGCAGTTACAGACCGGGGTAGGTCCTCCGGGAGAGTACCCGTATCCTCCTCGATCTGCTTGACCATGGCCTCGTAGACTTTTAGGGGGTTGATCTCAAGATCCACGTCGCTCAACTCGGTCAAGGAGTTTATCTTTTCAGCAAGGACTTCTTTGAGGAAGCTCTGACCGGGACCTCGCCGGGTATAGGTGGTCATCATGCGGGAAACTGGAGTGTTCTGACGGAGTAGGGAGGAATATTCAGGTGTTGTCTCGAACTGATGGGTCAAGACCGATTGAAACATGGTCAGCAATAGATGCTCTTCTCGTGATTCGTATTGATTTCCATAGATTGTGAACATGACAGTTTGTAACAGAGAATCAATTTCGGCCATGGTGACCAGACGGCATAGATGGGCAATATGCCGGGGTTCTGACTGAAGCATGAAGAATAAGTTGCCGTATTTCTGGGTCTTGTCGTCGTTCGGGAATGAGCCTTCTTGGAGCTCGGCGGCCTCGTCAAGGTGACTGGCAACTTCATTTTGCTGCAGTAGTATTAGCCAAAACGTTCGCGATTAGACTATTGTGGTACCAAACCTACCTCTTCCAAGGCCATACGATTTTGGATCAACAGAGCAATTCTTGAGTCCAGGTAGCGGACATCCTTTTCAAGGACGAAATTCTTCTTGGACTGGTTTGAGATCTTGACCTTTAAATCTCTTAGCGAGCGCTGTGCTCTGGCGAGTTCATCGCTGATTTCCAAATCTTTGTCCTTTGCGCTCATGCTCGCGTAGAGGGCGGTCATGCTGACCCGTTTGCTTTGTCGTAAAGAGCGAGCGCCATCGTGGCTTGAGAAGGTATTCGTACGGGTGACAGGTTCAAAGGAGGAGTTGGTCGAGGTCGAGGCTCGTGAAGCTGGTTGCAGCATGGTTGCGACCGCCATGTCGCCGCCCTGCCTGGATCGACGCGACGACCTTGAGCGGTCCTTTGCACTGGAGATACGCCTGGGGACGTCGGAACGGAGTGAAGAGCTCATCTACTCTTTGTGTGTCGGGCAACCGAATCTAAAGTAGAATATGAATGTTGTATGCAACTCGGGGGTTGTATGATATTGTGACGTCGGTCGTGTTTCAGGACGGGCCGCAGGTCATCTGGGATCGGTGATGCACAATCGTTTCCTCCCGGGAGGCAGACGCAGGTGGGTTGAAAATACAGGACTGGGAAAGGCAGATTGCAGTATTATGTGTGTTGAAGTTTTGACTGGGGGTGGAAAAGTCCAATGCGACCGGCGCGAGAGCAATGTAAATAATCTCTTTCTCCCTTCTTCTCCTGTCAAAGATGCAGGTTGTGAACAAACGCAAACAGCTCCACCCGACAGAGATTTACAGATATCCTTTGACAGTGAAACGCGGAAAGGTGAGGCCCTTGTGAACGAACTGGCGGGGGGTGGGTGTTCAAGACAGGCGTTGAAGAGAAGGTCTGGTGGAGTTTGAGGTGTGCAGGCGCAATATGACTGGCGGCGTAGATGGAGGATTGCGGCTCGAAGAATGCGACTGCAGAGGGATTGAGGGAAGCGTGGAAGACGCTGGTTGGCGATTGGGATGTAGATAAGAGAAGTGGCAGCGAGCGAACAGTAAGGCAAGGAGTGGTGTTGGACAGGAGTCTGTCAGGAACCAGGAACAGCCGTGCGGACGAATGAAGGGAGTGGGAGGACGGCAGCTGGATGGCCAGAAATGATAGGGAGGGAGGGAGGGTCGAGGAGGGTGTCAGGGTGTCAGGGCGAGTTGATGGAGGATTATTTTTTTTGGGATGGTGGATGGGTGGAAGTGTGGAAGTGTGGATGGTGTGGATAGACGACGGGCAAGACGGGATAGGAAGAGCGAGAGGGAGAGAAGGGGGGGTTGGCTCTGGGATTGGATACTCCAGGGCCACCACGGCGGGTTTCTTTTCTCTTCAGGCTCTGGAGTTGAGGCCGGGAAGTGGAAGAGCCCTGATAATCCCTGCCCCGGGGTGCATGCCAGTTAAACCTTATAGGTGGCTTGAATGCCCGGAGAGGGGGAAAAGAAGAGGGGGGATTGTTTAGACTATGATCTGGCAATATACTTTTGTTTGGTAGCAAAAAGCAAAGGCAACAAGGTGTGGACAGGCAGCCGTGTCGGTACCCAGCACTGGGTAGGTGATGGAGACTCTGATGAGCTTTGACAGGTCGCATGTCAGTGCTGAGTGCCTGAAGGAGGGCGGAGGGGCTGCTTAGGAGGAGGAAGAGGAGCTACAGGGAGCTGCCACATCTGCTAGCTCCTGCCCGCTTAGGCATCGCTAACTAAACTATCTGGCTGTGGTTAGGCTGACAGGCCTTGGCGGCTTCGGCTCTGATCCCTCCTCTCCTGGTGCTTTCACCCGCCCTCTTTGTTGCCTCTCAGGGGTAAATCAGAGAGTCAACTGACTCCGGATGATGGTTGGCATCCCTGCTCTTCCAAGCCCTCAACCGCCAACGACGCCCATCGAGCCTAATTCGTCCAAGGATGCGAAAAGGTCGCTGGCCAGCTCGTGAAAGCCACCACCGCCATGGCGCATCCCAGAATCACTTTCCCTTTTGACTTTCCGAGGGTGCTTCCAGATTCTGAGGGGCTGTCCGAAAGACGAGCGCTAAGTTACGGGACGAAGGACATGGCTCCCCTGGGCTTATCGAGAGGTCCCTCGCGTAACAGAGAGAGACATCAACATCAAGCTGCATACGACGTACGAGGTACAGTCCAAGTAGATGGACGATCAGATGCAGATCTATAGCCTCTACCTGAGCCTTGCCGATCAGTTCGTCCACTGCACATCTTTTGTCTCTCTCTCCCCTTTGTCCTCTCGCAAAATTGTGCCCTTGGTGGCCTGGCAAATTTGGACATTTCGTTTTGGCCGGCAAGTTAATCTCTTGATATCCTCTCCCGGAAATGCTCATCAAATGTCAAAAAACCTCGTGCATGCAAGGAGAAAGGCCGAGGCAGCTCAATGTCAGGCTTACCACCCAATGGGAAGACTAACACTTCGGTATCCGCAAGCTTGGACCTCGTGTGTACCTGACTACTGAAAGATAGCTCGTTGCGAAGAGTTCGCCCTTGATTTCTTCGATGGCAATCTCTCCCGGGCATGGCATGCCATAAAGAGATCTTCTTAGCAAAGGAAACTCGACAGCAGCTCCTTTGTCTGGCCACCAGGTCTAGATCAGCCACCGACACCTTTTGCACAAGGACTCGAGAGTCGAAAGCTCGTATCTGTATGGTGTCTTGCAGCGCTAACTGTGGGTTTCACTACTCCGACGAACAAGGGGTTGACCCAGCCGAGGTGGAGCATGTGCAGGGGCCCGTCAAGATGGCTTTGAGATTTGTTTGGTGCTCGAGTCCCAGTTTCAAATGGGCTTTGAGGTTACTCTGGAGCACACCTCAAACACGAGCGTTTCGCCTCCTCCAGACCCCAGAATCCCAACGCTGGCTCGCAGGGTCCAGATATATTGCTCGCTGCAAGCTCCACGAGGGGGGCAGAGCAATAGCCCTGTTGTTATTTCATGAGCAATTGTTTTCTCGTCATCATCTCACAGTGGAAACCCCTCTGTCCCCTATTGATTGCAAAATACGGTCAACCCGATGGAATGTGCTCGACATCTTTATTTCCAACGGGAACTTCCCGACGGCTCTGAGCACTTGGTCGAATGAAAAGTAACAGTCGTCAGTGGCGGACTTTTTGGATTGCAAACCCCCCTACATCGCCAAGATGAGACCACGTTTTTGGCATGACAAAAGTGGCTTGCAAAAGACACGGCACGTCTGGATCCGTCAACCTGGGAAAGAGTCGGGTTCGGCTGATGGCGTTGTCAACCTGTCAGCTCGGCCTCCACTATCTGGCAGTGCCTCGCAAACTTCCCATAGTAGTCGACTCGCAGGCTACATAGTATGTACGAGTGCTCTGTATCTCAAGCGGCATGTAGATCGCCTGTCTGGAGTACGATTGCTTGATGTCAGTTTCGCAGATCATCAATGTCGGTCAATCATCCACTTAGCCCAGCGAGGTTCGCCGAAACTCTCGACAACAGCACTTATCAGAAGGGATGACTACAGTGCTCCGTGGCATTGACTGACAGCCCTCTGCAACAACGCAACTATTAGGTGGTAGACGAGTAAGTGGATCCATGGATGAATTAGGTAAGACCAATGTGCTTCCATCGCCACTATTAGGGTGTCTTGTGGTTTTGACAGCCGGACTATGGAGTCCATAGTGGCATACCTCACCTAGTGGAGAATTATTGGTACGGCGAATGCGCGAGGTGTGGAAGGGGGTGGGATTCTACCAAGGACATCTTGGAACGCCCTTCGCTTGGATGACAGGTACAGACCCTGAGGGAGTGGTTGGTAGGTTCTTCAATATCATGCCCGTCAATCACTAACAGACAGCTTCCCCTTATTCTTGACTGGGGCCTATCATCCGTCGTCACTACACGCCGGATGCTTTCAGTCTTGCCTCCAGGTTACACAGGACGCGGCTCGAGAACCTGTTGGTCGCGTCAGGATGGAGCGATCCTCGTTGACTATTAAAGCCATCCCTTGACAATGGCTCCGATATTACGAAAGTGACCTGTTCAGCTGTCGCTCCCCTCTCCGCCCTCGCATACCATCGCCCGTCGTCAACGCCTCAACATCATCATGGTGACGACGGTAGCTGATGCTTTTGACTTTAATCGAACTTGCTTCGCAAGTTGTCGTACTTGCTTTCGGGATATTCCAGGCAATTCTTGGCCTCTTCCAGTCGACTCGGTCCACCACTCTGCCTCAGAAATGTCTCTATCAGACTCCCCTCTCCAACCGGCTTGTCAGCTGAACTCTCCCACCACATGCCACCGCCTAGGCCGTAATCTCGGACAAAATTTGCTTTTTGAGCTACCACGTCAGGGGTATCATAGCTTATCATGGTATTCGAAGAAGGACAGTAACTCCAGCTGGCACCAACCTCACGATCGTGGTGTTCGGTGCTGTCGGGCTTTGGAAGAGCTTTGTAGTCCCATACACCTTGCTCCCAGCTGCCTTCGCCCACACCATTGAAGGAGTGTCCTGGTCCAGAAGTCGATATGAAGGCGCGACCATACAAGGGCATTCCCAGAACAATCTTTGAAGGATGGACTCCCTGCCTGGTGTAATGTTCGATGGCAGCTACCGAGCTGAACGGTGTACACTGAGGGTGGGATCGGGAAGGGAATAGATTCGCTTGGTGTCCCGCTCGCTGATCCCACGATCCGGCATAGTCGTACGCCATCAGGTTCCAGAAGTCAAGCAGTCGGTCCATCTCAGCGATCTTCAACTTCTCAAAGTTGGACGATCCAGCAGGACAAGCCACGGTCAGATAAAACCTCGCATGATGGCGTTTGGCAGCTGCCGCATCGAGGACCTGCCGGGTTTCCTGAAGCAACTTGACAAAGTCATCCGCCTCGCGTTCGTCCTTGGGGTACTCCCAGTCGACGTCGATACCGTCGAATCCAAGGTCTTCCAGCAGCTTGACGGCCGTCTCTGCAAAGTGTTTCCTGCCACTGGACGTGCTGGCCGGCTGTGCGAAATTTGCCGAGTAAGTCCACCCACCAATACTCAAAAGTACTTTGAGGTTGCGGTTTCTCTTCTTCAGGAGGAACAGTTGCTTCACGCACCCGTATACATTCGTTCCCGTGTCATTCCAACTATCGCCGTCGTAGTGCTTGTCAGTATCAGACCAAGGGTCTGTCAAATAGACCTCGCCGCTGTCAGGTTTGACATTGGCGAAGGCATAGAGGACATGAGTGAGATTCTCAGCAGGGAGGTCTTGAGGATGGTGATTGCGTGCATAGGGTGCCCAGTTGACGTAATAGACGACAGAGCGGATGCCGTGTCCACCACCCATTGTGTGATAACTCTGGCCAAGGTCGAGTTGAGGAATGAACTGGGTCAAGGATCGAACTGGATAGAAAAGGACGATGAAGAGGAAGGTAAGAAAGAATAGCATGTCCCTCCAAGCCGCAGAGTTTATATGAAAAGTCACGACCTAGACTCACTACGTGGCGTGAGGTGATGTTGAAGCTGAATGTCCTGCTGCTGTCTCCAAACCCGTCTGCCTGTAAAGCTGACGGTTGATCGTGACGAAGGCGGAGAGTCTTGAAGTGGCGCAAATACGTGGCTTCGGGTGGCTTGATATGTGGCTGATGACGAGGCTGTGCAAGGCTGTGTTCGCGGCTGGCGCCATTTGAAGCCGCCCGGCAAATTATTGAGGCGGCATCCTTCCCTCGGCATCAAGGCTATCCTCCTCGCTTGCCTTCTCGACCTGAACCCCCCCGTATATTACCTCGTGCATATCCCAGTGAGGTCCCTGTGGCTTCTTCAACTCCCTGGCTCTCTTTCTTTCTTCTGCTGAAATGCCCCTCGAGGTCTTATTCTTCGGCGCTGGCGCCATTGGGGCATTTTATGCTTCCCGGGTGGCTCGCAATGCCAACACCAATGTCTCGGTCGTTTGTCGCTCGAACTACTCAGCTGTCAAAGCCAGTGGCTTCCGGATAACATCTTCTCAATACGGTGACTATAATTGGACACCAACTCGGACATTCAACTCTCCCGAATCTGCTCGCAAAAGTGGTGTCAATTGGGACTTCGTGGTGGTCAGCACCAAAGCGCTGCCCAACGTCTCAGACGATTCGAAACTCCTTGAAGGGCTTGTTGGTCCCAAGACAGCCATTGTACTGATCCAGAATGGGCTGGGCGTTGAGCAACCGTATTCTGAGCGATTCCCCCAAGCAACGATTCTAAGTGCCGTGACAATTGCTTCCTGTGCACAGCCATCTAATGGCTATATCAAACATAATCGCTGGACACGGATAAACGTGGGGCCGTACTTCTCTGACTCAAGCCCACCCGCCGAAGTCAAAGCCAAAGTGACGGCTCAGAACCAAACGTTTGTCGACCTGCTCCTGAAGGGAGGCATCAAGGATGCCATTGCCGACACGCACGAGAAGCTCCAGCTCGTCCGCTGGCATAAGATCGCTATCAATGCATCGATGAATCCGTCAGCGGTGCTATCGGGTGGATCAACCAACGAAGCCATGTCCAACGACCCGGAGCTATCGAGGCATCTCAAGGGCGTGATGGAGGAAGTGCTCACGACCGCACCCAAGGTGGTCGGCAAGCCGTTTCCATCTGGGTTCGCCACTGCCGAACAAATACTTCGGTCGACGCGGAAGAACACAAGCGGGAGCAAGCCGAGCATGCTGCTCGACTGGGAAGGCGGCAAGCTGATGGAGCTGGAAGTCATCTTGGGCAACCCAATCCGGCTCGCCCGGGAGAAAGGATACGAGATGCCCAGGATGCAGACTTTATATGCTCTGTTGAAGATGGCCGAGAAGAACCGGGAAGCTCAGAAGCAGAATAATGCCAAAGGGGGGAGCAAGCTCTGATCCCAGCCAAGGTTGCCCACTACCTGTGTTGGGATTCTTTGTCTCGACCGATATTGTACTGGGTAAAGCCGACCTTGACATCAAGATGAGTCTCAATGTCATCGGAGTGGCGGTTTCAGACTTTTGCTTCTTTCAGGACCTCGTGACCTTCGGACAGTCTGCGAGGCTTCTTCAAATATCTCAAAGAGAGAGCGTTGCGCTGGAAATTCAACGCATGATAGCGAATAGATTGCGAACAGACAACATTGGAGAGAGAAAAAACCCCCAAATGATCATAGAAGTGAGATGAATGTGACTAACATGCAATCACGATTTCTGTTTGACGAGCCTCAGGACATACATACATACATACACACATACAGTGACCTGTCCAAGTCCAGCCTATCCGTGAACTGATGTCCTGATGAATCCTTCCCTCGTACTTTCTTCCACATCCTCTAACCCCCTTGGGTCCCTTCAATCGCCCCGAACTTGCCCCATCCCATTCCCGATCGTGACTGAGGTACGTATGGTGTATTCTTTTCCAACCTCGCGTCCAACCCTTCTCACTTGCACCCGGCCCTGCCACCAAATTCCCCCCCCCCCCTCTCCACGTGTTACCATATCCATCCCTACGACTTACAACTTATTCGTCCACCCCTCGACCTTGTCGGGCGTCGGGCCCCTACCAAACCTCTGCGTCACGGTTCCGCCAAAGTCCGGCACCCACGCACACCTTACCTCGCAGAACTGCTCCTTCTGCGGCGCCCAGCTTGTGGTGGAGTGCTCCAGCACGCCGGCGGGGATGGAGATGATGGTCTCATTCAGCGGTGTCAAAGCGTGCACCTTGGAGCCGCACATCTTACAAAACGCGCGCGACAATGGCTGGCCCGACTGTGTGGCATGGTCCACGTACGTGGTTATGCGATCAGAGCCGGTGTGGAGGGTGTATTGCTATCAGCCTCAAACAAGGAGAGAGGATATGGTTAGGACATTTATGGCATGTAAGCGTGCTCGGGAAGACTAGGAAGAGGATGAGATGGGGAGGGGGAACGGGATGGGAGGGTAGCAGGAGCTCACCTTCTTTAGAAAAATGCTTGCGCAGTGTAATGTACTGCCACCCTGTCGCCTAGAGGTTCTTAGGTGTCAGTCTTGTTCTCTGGCGGAATTGGCCTCGATTCCCTCGGTGGGTTTCAGTGCACTTATTTCCCTTTTGCATCTTGACTCGGAGGCCTGTCCTGATCCTCTTGCCGAATCTTGCTCGAATATGTTGTAGGAGCCCGTATAAAGAAGAAAACAACCTTGAGACTCGCACTCCTTCTTCTAAAAAGCAGGATGTAGCGGAAGGAAAGCACGGAAAGCAACTCCTCAAAACAAACCCCGGGCAACAGAATCCAAAGTCTCAGCCGTGGACAGGACGGTGGTGAAAGAGCAAAGCAGGAAGAGGAACTCGAATGGGTCACACACCTGCAGTTCTCGCAATGGCACACCACGTTATATATCGGCTCGCCCACGACTGTGAACGTCACGGCCCCGCAGAGACAGCGCCCGTGGTCGACCTTGGTTGCCTGTGACTTGTCCTCCGGCATGTCGCCTGAGAAGGACTGACGGGTGGAGAGAGGAGAGTTTGGCAGGGAAAACAGATTCCAACGAGGGACGAGGGCTCTTTGAGAATGGAGAAGGTAGGTGTAAGAACGAGACTGAGGCGAACCTGCAAAGAACGAGTATAGTATCTCCTTGGAATGGCCGACAAGGCCGACTTGTCGATGTTGGAGTAGCTCAGTTCTAATAACCACTAATTGACGGTGAAGAGGGTTCGAGCTAGCCTTGTGCTGCAATGATGGACTTCCTCATCCAGTAAAGAACAGGTGATTCCCAGTCTTTCTAAAAGTACAGTATCTAGACTCGACAATAAAGGGATATTATCTTGCTAACCCAAAACTTGAGCATGGGAAGCAGCATCGTAGAGGAGATTTCCCCACATCATCCTCGAGGATCGCCAACCGCAAGATGATATTAGTCAGGGAATCCTGACACTCAGGATGCTGTCATGCGCGGTTTAACCGATTGGTAGTCGACTCGTCCAGCCTTGTATCAGCCTGATCCATACGCACGTCTCTGTGCTCAAGGTATTGAAAAAGTGTTGGACGGGGCATTTCTAGACGAGGTGTCGCCAGCTCCAAGCTGCTCTGCTGGGGAGACTGTACCTTACAGGGACTGGCTTTAAGAATAGCCCCCTTCGAGTACCCTCCAGCTGTTTTTGATATTCCCTGACAGCTTCATGTCTTGAGCATGAGCCGGGGAAGTGGATGTAGAAAGGTCCAATTGCAGAGATTTTGTCGCTTTCTGCGCAGGGCTCCTTCGACTGGGCATCCTTTCGCCTGGACCTGCTTTTCTGATGCCCGCCGAGTCACGACAGCCCTTTTGTTGAAGCTTTGTTCCTAATGTCTTGCGGACTTTTTGGCCGTCTCCGTTGTTGTGAACCAAGAGCTGGCCACCAAAGTCGCACCCACAACCCATGCTGGTAGCCAAATACACATGACGCCAACGGGAACCCCCCAACTACCCCAGATATTCCAACCTAGAGCAAGCCGTTGTAGCCACTCGACGAGAACATCATCTCGTCCCAAGGCAAAGACGCCATATGTGCCCAATCCTGTTGCTAAGCCCATTGGGCTCATGATGACAAGTATCAGATATTGAAGTAATCCCAGTCCTGGCCTGGAGCGAGTTCTGCCCCCAAAGGCCAACGGTATGCAAACAATACCAAGAAACATGCTGAGACTGAAATTCAGTGTCGCTAGGACTGTCAGGAAGAGGCCAAGTAATAAAAGGCTTAGTGATTTGATTAGAACGTATTGTTCGTGCGTGGGCGCAGAAAGGGTAGGTAACGTGGTGTTGTTTGGCATTTCCGCAAGTGCTGATGCCAGAACTATTGGGAGCACAAGAAGAGCAATTGTTATGAGGAAAAATGTCGAGGACATGGCTTTGAGGTTTAATGAAGTAAGGAGGTACAGCGGGATGAGAGACGCTAAGTGTAGCGCTGTTATGAGGGCAATTGGGAGGACGAGCTGCCTGTCGACAGG
This sequence comes from Cladophialophora bantiana CBS 173.52, assembly GCF_000835475.1. NCBI lineage: Eukaryota > Fungi > Ascomycota > Eurotiomycetes > Chaetothyriales > Herpotrichiellaceae > Cladophialophora > Cladophialophora bantiana. The sequence goes on from NW_015971591.1 coordinate 80,250, forward strand.
TTTGAATTCGATCTTTGACATGGACCCTTTCGACAAAGGCATTTGCTGTTTCGAAACGCCAGTCTTCTCTGTTGGCCCATTTTCCACCTTGCCAACCGCCGGGCCTACTTCTTTCTCGGAGACGTGGTAACCACTCAATATCCAAAGATAGATTGCCATAATCGTATAGGCAGCAGCCATGATCATGGCACCTGGAAGATAAGTGCCAATGCTGACGAACCGATTTGACTGCATCAATAGATAGAAGAAGAAGCTCTGGTGCAGTTTCTCGAGCAGATTATTGAGACTTCGGCAAATGCTTTCAATGGTCCTTCCAAACGCCATCTCATCCTGCCAGCCTTCTTTCGTTGCTGTCAAGGTGATAGCATCGATATGGTAAGTCATGAAGGTGGAATGGGGACCGGTTGCGTGGCCGAGGGCTTGAGAAGACATTCCGCGGATGAGTGTTTGAAGGCGCACAGGGTAGGAACTGTATTGCTCATGCTTGCTGTAGGTGTGCTGAAATTGGATAGACGTGCTAATACCCATCTGGCCCGATGCAATAGACACGGCGGTGTTGAAGAGATCGAGATTAGGGAGTGCGCCGTTGATACCATCGTATGCAACGTGAAGGTTCTCGAAGGGATGTTCAAAGGGATAATCGATGCAAACGGCGGCCTGAAGTGCACCGGATTTCAACGACAGGTCTTGCACCTTGTATGGATCATGGGTGGAATGGTACGCATCAATCCATGCTTGAGGCCCTGCAGCACTGTCCGGAGTGACCAGAAATATAATGTCCTTCGACCAGAGTGACCAGCGCTTGAAATAACGCGACAGGGAAATGAGGAGCGGCACGCCATTGATGTTTGGGAAGTCGTCGATGTTCTTGAGCGGTGCAACAAGTACGATTGCTTCGGTTCCATCTCCGCGAGGGGCGTGCAGAACGGCATAGACGTTCTCGCCTGCGTAAAGTTGACCCGACGAGATGTAAGAGTACCGTTGCCGTGCGGTCTTCAAGCCAGCATTCTGAAAGAGTTCTTCAATCTTGTCACTTATCCTATTCTCCCAGGTTCTCTGCTCGGCTCTTCTCAGCGTCTCGTTGCCGGTAGATATCGAGGCATCTCTCAGGACCGTAGCCAACTCCTGTCGATACGCTCGAAAAACATTCTGTTCGCTACCGCCGAAGTAAGTGTGGACCTGGCCAGGAAGAAGCGCGTTTTCTGAGATGTAAGTCTGCCGAGAGTATTCTTGCAACGGTAAGGGTAGGATCCATGCAATGCCAACGAGCATACAGAGCAGCGACAAATACGGGGGAATTCGAAGTAGTCGGGGATCGTCCTTGCGGAGACTGGAGATGAGGTTTCCTAGAGACCCAGTTCTTAGTTTGTTGCGGATTGCTGAACAACTGACGGCAGACTTACGTATGAGGCCCATTCTGACCTTACTCGGCTCATCCAAGGCTTCACCGCAAGGCCTCCGTGCACATTGAGATTCGGGACGAATCTACTCAAGGGGAATCTGGACACCTTCGACTTCTCGAGCTGCCGAAGATTAGCCGCTCAATGAACGCTTACAGGTACTTTTTCTGGACGGCAGGCAAATACTCTGTACATATCTTGTCTTCATTAAACCATTGGCAAATATGGCTACTAGTACATCGAGCAACATGTCTACGGACGTGACCCTCCATTTATCCAATTCAGGGTCGATCCAACCATCCAAGGTACTGCACGCTTGATACAACACAGTTTTCGAGAGGCCGAGTCCGTCCAAAACTATCTGTTAGATGGTCATGGCCCAAGCCTTTGTCCATCACTATTCGTGCCCATCCAACCGAGTCCTATCGGACTCATATGGACTTCTGTTCCACTAGCTGAACTCGTGGGAAGAACGCCATACCGTCCATACGTCTTTTGATCCACAGACACATAGTGCGGTAATCGCCCAAGCAGATTGAGTTTGCCTTCGATCCAGCGAAGGACTTTCTCCGGAGGTGCGAGGAAACGAATATAGCCCAGACCCCCTATTTTGATAACAGTTAGACCCTGACGCTCTGGCAGCAAGGGGGAGGTTAAAGGATATAAAAACACGCACATAGATATCCTGTTACACACCCACTGAGGTGCCCCAGAAAGGAAGCACTGGGGATCAGTATGGAGGTAACAACCAATAGAACCAATGGCGATATCCAAGTTGGGATCTTTTGGTCTGCGATCCTGTTGGCCAGATGGTCAGCACCTTGTCGGAAAACTGGACGCTTCCCGATGTCAAGAGGGAACACGACAAGGACGTACTCCAGATATGGATTTGCCCGATAGGTTTTGATTGCTTCGGCGGCAAGAAGGAGGAATACCCATATGCTGGTCGCCCGTGTCAGCCTGTCTCGTTCGCCGAACTGTATGGCTTTCCCTACCTCGCCCCGAGGACTGGCGTATTGTCTCTAAGGATGACACCGTCCAACAATAGATATAATACCGCAGGTATTTGTCCCAGTGCTATGGTATCAGTTAGCAGCCACTCTTCTCATCGAAACCGAGCCATCCGAGTTCTATCTCCTCCACATAATTCATGTCAGACTTACGGCCCATAAATAAGGCAATGCTGTTCAACGTGCCAAACTCAGCCTCGAACCTCTCTAGCAAGGGCATCAGGCAAATGGTATTGATCAACATGTGCCAGAACCCCGTGTGTATCAAGACAAAGGTGTTCAGCCTGTACAGGCTACCCAGGTTGATTTCCCTAGGTTCCAATGAGCCCCATTTGATCACACTCCACACGGTCTGCAGTTCGAGCAGCCAGAACGCTACTATGGCGAGGAGGATCAGGCGCGTAAAGAGAGGGAGACGTAGAATGTAGGATCGTATACGCGATGGCTGGATCAATCGGGTTGGGAGAGGGAGACTGTTGGTCGTTATGCGAGGCGCCGCTCGAGGTGCGGCCATTCTAGTGTGAAGCGGAGGAAGATGGCCAATTCAATGCTTTGTCAGAGGCTGGACTTGACGGCAGATGTGCGGCGCATGGGGCTCGTATGAATTCGAGGTCTTCAACACGTAGAAGGACAGTTATAGTTGCTGTAGTACGCCATGACCGGGGGGGGTTCACTGTAAGACTAGGTAGAAGTAAAGTGTCTCGTGCCAAAGAATCAATCGACGAATCTGTTTGGGAGATTTTTGGAGTCACTGGAGTTGCTGGAGAACGAAAATGATTGATTAGCGGGCCCAGACTGCGGAGAAATTGCAGGTCGATCCTGCTGAAATTAGTGGCCTCTCCTTGGAGTTAACGAAGTCTTTACTCTTGCCTCGACCTCATATCAAATGCTTCGTTCAATTTCTCTTATTCCATCACTCCAGCACGTACTGTAGGAGAAGACCTGTCCACACATTTCTCTATCCCTACATGCCCAGTAATCCATCGCCATCTCACTCAATATGACGCCGCAGATGCTTGAGCTTCAAAGCAATAAGTTGAACTCGCTACCATCGACTGCCAACCCGGCCGTTGCTTGTCAAAGCCTACGACGGGCTGTCGAACATATGGCACAAACATAATCAGTCTCGTCTCTGTCCACAGCATATACCGGTCGCAGGTATCTACATACCACACACCCTGCGACTCTGATGGCTGCCTCACCCTCACTTCATCACCACGTCTGCTACTGCCCAGTCCTCTCAAACACAGGTTCTTTCGGTGACAAGGCTAGAAGCATTCCCATCTGGTTTGGATGAACACGAGCCACTCATGTAATATTGCCCGTCAAGTCCAACAACACTGCTGATACCATGCCAAGGTCCCAACCCTATATCTCGTCTTCTATACGGCACATGTGGCGATTCTTTTGTGCTGGAGACTTTATCACAGGCAGATGGTCGAATGCCATCAGCGCCAACTAGGGGGTGTGGTGCTAAGTCGGACCATGGCCTCAACGCCTCCTTTGTGGGTTTGCCGGTCTTTCGTTCAGCAGCTCTTGTTTGCTGAGACACGGGCACCTCGAACAGCGAGCCTGTACATGCTAAGTGCTCATCGAGGTTGGCGTTGCTTGACAAACTGATTGATGTTTTGCTGTTCATGGTGAGTCTGTCCCGTACGACTCGTCAGTATGTGTCCTTGGAGATATCATCTAGCCCTCACAGAAGTCCATGGAAAAGCTGTTTCGGCTTGGGCGCCTCGGAATTCTCAGGTGTCCTCAGACCTATCCCATGCTCAAGTGCAGCCTCAGAAAATGAGGGATATATACCCTCGGGCAGGAGACTTCTGAACATTGCTGTGTGGCTTGTCTGTTGGCTTAATCCATGTCACCATTTCCAGATTCGGGTTTCACTTTATGAATTTCCTTTATAATGCTAGGCCGTGGCATGGATCGAGATGCGACTTCTTCGAGCATCGACTCATGAAATATAGCACAAGTGGAGAGCCCCCGAGTGGACTATCAACAAGCGCAAGGCTGTCTGTTCCTATTCATCATTTCCTATTCAGGAATACTCGGACGCAACATAAACAAAGGATGTCATGCGGAGAACACCTCTTGGCCTGGACGTGCTTGGTGCTGGCGAGTTTGGTGGCTCTATTAAGTCAGGGGCTGCATGAGACAAAAGAAGTAACCGGCGAGCGGGTACATACTGTAAGAGATACTGACATGTTACAATCGCACGGTACACCTGATCGGCTCTCCACGGCGTGCTAATCTCAAACCGGAAATTTATAATCGGGGATCTGGCGCTCGATTGCCATTGCAAGTGTTCACCCTGCAGCCAATCAATTCGACGCCGTCAAACAGAATTGCTGGACGCGCATTAGGAAATGACAAGCAGTTTAGCCCTGCAAATAGATCAAGTTCAAGTGTTCTCCCACCACAACCTACTCTCACCCTGTCTCTCGAGCTCCTCCCCCTTGACGCACTTTCGTTGTGAAAAGTAAGTGCACAAGTTGGGAGAAGAACTTTCGTCAGATTAGAACGGGCGAAGCGTGGGTTGTCGCCGCCTGATAAAAGTGCCCATTGTCTAGCCAGTTCAAAGTATTGCACCACATTCTAGGCCTTTAAGCCTAGAGCATGACATACTCCTCAACGTGTGCACACGGCGCATCTCAAGCTCCTCCCACGCGAAGGGCGGCAAATCGCGCTTTGTAAAGCCCTACGATCCTGCAAATCCGCGCCGAGCGAAAAACCTCGATGACCTCGACTGGGAGCCTTGTAAAAGGGGCAGTGACAAAGGTATCACGAACGTGGTCATTGCCGAGCACAGAAGATCCAACTGCTGGGGAATGAGCAGAGTTTCTTTGCTTCGTAAGTCATGCTCTCTGGGGAGCGTTGTCTCAGATGGATGGACGAACGAAACAGTCCGCGGGTACCAAATGAAAAAGACGCCGAATCCATTATACCAGTTCACAAACTGTGGTTACGAATGTCTTATTGATTAGTTTCCGAGGCAGGGGTGTTTCCCACTGCCGCTATGAACAACAACCAGCTAAGCTAAGCTATATACTAGGTAGGTAGCTGTGGTGGTAATAATTCTATGTGTTTGGTTTGGTTTGGGGGTGGGGTATCACTTTGATGATGGATGGATGCGCGGGACGCCTATGTATGGCAGTAGTGCAGTTGCAGAGTAGTGACAGCAGAACGTGAACCGGCATTGACGGCGTCTCTGTAAAAAAGGGGGGTATCGTCGCGATTTGAAAAAGCAGATAATAATATGAGGATGATGATGATCCTGCCTCCTCCTTGCGTTGCTTTCCTCTTCGTCTTCGTCTTCCTCATTAGATATCCTCCAAAAATCAAGGCCGTGGTGTCGTAAATTATCGTATAGCAGGGGTATCGTCTTCTGCGTGGCAAAGCCATGTGTTTGATGCGAGGAGCCGTCCAGCAGGTTTAAGGATCGTAAGAAGCCGTATAACGTAAAAGCACCGGCGGTTCCGGTGCAGAGTGTGATGGGACTTTGTTCGATTCGTCTGAGATATTTTTGTTTGGGTCGAAATTCTGTGCACGGCTTCGCCTGACACAGTCAAACCAGGAAAGCGCCCCACAGAACGTGATTCAACCCTCAAAATCTCGGGGCCGCGCCCCTGTTTTCCCTCCTCATGGCCCAGCCCTTGAGTGACAGCACGACGATCTCATATGCCATGATGAACGCCGTCAACCCACAGGTGACGGTGAGCACAAACATGGCCATCAGACCTGTCGTCTCCATGTAGTGGATGATGTCTCGGGCACTGGCCATGAAGATGAATCCACCACTGATCAAGCAGAAGGATGCAACCAGTTCGGTGGGGGGACGGGTAGGATAGAGCGACTTAGGTGGGGAGAGGAACATAATGATGTATGTGAACATTCGAGCAACACCGAAGCCGACCAGCAGCGTGCCCCATTGTGAGTGTACTTTGGTCGAAACCATCGAGTCCTGGTGGTGCGAGGACATCATGACTCCGAGGAGGATGATGACCAATGCAGGCATAGGGTTGAGAGATGTGGTGTATTGCTTGGGCGTCTCGCGCAATTCCAGAGCCTCGCTAGGATCCCCCTCCGTTCGGGCAGGCATGTTGTCGACAACAGTATTCAGGCATCGTCGCACGATGCGGGATTCGACGAGCATGCCACACTGGGGAAATTGTTTAGCCGGCCATCCCAGGGGAAATCAACAGGGTCAGGACCACAGGTAACTCACCATTCCACCGCCAAAGAACATGATAGTGATCGAGACATGCTCCAAATCTTGCGCAGTCCACTGGCCGCCCCAAGCAGCCAGGTGCTCCAGGAAGACGTTGGTTGCGCCATACAGCCAAATGACAAAGGATTCTGTGAATTCAGCCGAGGGGATTTTGGCCTTCCATTGGGCGACTTCGCTGCGGGTCGGCTTCAGATTCCAAGCCCAGCCCAGATCGGCAAAGCAACCCATCCATCGCCCCAGCGTGAGCAATCCGTACCAGAAGAAAATTCCTCCTTTGATAAAGTGGGCAAGGCCCGTGAAGACGTTGTTGGCTCTCTATCCAGACTTAGTCAGTCGCTGCATGCTCTCAGACGGCCAACTGCGCCCTTTCCCCCGAAGGGCGCAGTTAGGGAAACACTCACAAAGAGGCCACAGTAGGTGACGAATCCAGTCACCAAAGTGATGAAACCGAGGACCAGAATCAGTCTGTCAACCACATTGTACACAATCTCGACGACTCGTAAGATTTGAGCCGAGACAAGGTTCGGAAGTCGCGCAGACAGGTATTTGTCGATGAAGCTGATGCGCAACCAGCGGGACTGCTTGGTAGGCTGCTGCGGCAGCTGCACGTCTTCGTCGTCTTCCGACTCCGGCACGGCTTCAGGCTTCTCAAAATCGTCAAAGGTATCCCTCCGGCCCACAATCGTTGGAGAACCATCCCGGCTGTGTAGAGTCGACGAAGTGTCAGTACCTTGGCCACTGTCACCGGACCAGCGGTAAGGACTATAGGGCGGCCGCCTGTTGTGCTGGGCCATGTTTTCGACAGACACCGGGAGGAACGCAGCCCTCTCACCGACTGGAGTTGGGGTTTGCTTGCCTCTCCGAGAGTAGGCGAACAACAGGCTCGCAATGACCTGAGCAGTCATGATCCATGTTGCGACCCAGCCAATTCTGTGGTGCGCATTGTGCACGTACAGATCTGGAGTGTTGATGTTGTACACGATCCCGAACAACAGTCCCAACCCGTTTACCAGCAGGAAGAGGAACTGAACTGGAAGGGCGAGTTTCGACCGAGCAATGCTGAAAATGGACGCTACTGCGGTTAGGATCTATACCGTCTAGCACCTTGCCGTCGCCGACTCACCGACTGGAAGAATAAAAAACCATGCTAACACCATCAGGACCACATGCGCCAATATCATGTTCTGGTGCTGGCCCAGGCCGGCATAGCTGGGCATGTCATACGGATTGACATCTCCTGCATCGTTCTGAGGAGCTTCCGGCTTCTTCATGTCCATGTCATGGTGCTCCTCATCGTGGCCATGAGCCAGTGTAAGTGAGGTGAGTTGAAGCAGCGCCGCTGCAATGGTCCATCTCGACAGACCCATTCGGCTCACTCTGTCGGGTTGTCGTCTTCAACACTCCTTCTGTTACACCGACACCCACCTGGCTCAGAGCTTGGTTCGTTCACAAAGTGAGGGTGGGGTGAGAGGTCAATGGAGAGTGGTAGGACGGAATGCGACGGAGGCGGAAGAGGATGTCCCAGCGAGGCAGCGGGCAGTGAGGGCGGTTGTCTTGAAGGGGGGAGCGAGGAGGGATCAAGTGTACACACAAGGGGCAGGAGAGGGTTCACGAAACGACAGGAGCTTCGGTATAGAGAGAGGTCGAAACACAGACTTCCACTTGCAGTGGTCACGGGAGATTATTAAAGAGACGAGGGCATTTCTTGGGAACGTTGGAGCGAGTCATCGGAAAAAGGGCTTCCGCCGTGCGCACAGGCAGCGCGTGAGGACGGGGACGAATAGGTCAGCAGAGCAAAAGCTTCTGCAGCATGGAGGATGGCATCAATTGCTGGCATCAGTTGGACGCATCTTGGGGGAGTGGTGGCCGGATTTCTCGGATGCGCGAAAGAGTGGTGCTGGTGATGGGTATTGTAGCTCGCAGCCCACCTTTGCTCTTGGCCCTTTCTTATCGCCGGCCGGAGGAAAATCGAACGAGGCGTCAAGAGTTGACAAGGCCCGCAGGTGCAGTAGCTCCAAAGGCCCTGGGCGGTAGTGGGCGCCCTTGACCTGAGCGGCGTGCCGATTGGCGGCAGCCCGGAACGGCCACAGCAGCTATTAAGAGCCCATAAGAGCCCAAAAGGGCCCAAAAGAGCCCAACCAGGGCTAATAAGGGCCAAGCCAGGCCTCGTTGTTTATTTTTCTCAGGCAGAACAGTAGCTGCCTAGCTGCCCAGCACCCAGGCAGGGAGGCCCGTCAGATCGCAAGCATCCTCATCATCTCGCCCGTGAAACCACTTCGCTTACGCTCGAGCCCAGCCTCCTGCGAAGAAGTGCGCCTATGCGGGATGCCACTGAGATCTACTTGCACAGTAAATAGAGAGCTCCTGGTCCAAGCTCACAATAGGGCTGTTTGTTGCACGCGCTCTCTCTCCCTCGCTCTCCGCAACGCCATACTCAACACAGCACCGAACATTGTCTAAGGAGCTCAAATTGCCTCAGTTCTGGATTGGCAACCCCCACCAGGAAGCATATTTCCCGTTTAGCCTCCGCCGCTTGCGACTACGGATACCTGCTGACAAAAGAGCGACTGGATCGGAGTCGTTTCCAGAGCCGCCATGAGGGCGGAATTTGAGAGAATCTTTTCCTGTCGTACTCGCAAGCTCGGTCCTTGTACCCAGTACGCAAGTACAAGGGACGAGGTACAGGATCAATCTATTGCCGCGTGAGATTCTGTCATGACGCTTTTGTTGATCTCATCAGTGTCTATATTTGATCAGAGACTCCATTCTCTTCAACGTCTTTTGCGAGCATCGTGGTCGTCGTCCGTGCTCCTTCAAATGATGTCATTTATCTGGTAGCCTTCTAGAGTTTTTAGGTGAACGAAGGCGTCTTCCGAGCCATTCCGTGACCCCAGTTTGCGTACTTGCTAAAGGATCTGGTGATGGTGACACTGGTCTCGTCGTCAGGCACTGGTCTCTTTCGATTCGTGGGGTTTGAATTATGTTGGGTGTGGAAGCGGAGGATGCCGACTGCGAACCTGGCAAGTGGTCAGAGAGTGTGGTGTGAGAGGTGGTCTATGACTGGTCTACCGAGTACTGAGATCGCGATCGTGAGATTTGGATACTCGTCTCAAACGGCAAACAGATTGCAATGGGTGACAGGCGGAGGAGCGGTGACTCAGCGGACGAACGGTCTTCTCAGACGAGGAAGCTGACAGGTGCGAAAAGCAGTGGCTGGAGAAGCAGCATTGTCGTGGGTCGGTCCAGAAAATAATACGAGGGGCGAGGGGCGAGGGGCGAGGGATTGGCTCGCTGCTTCCCAAACCGACCTTGTGCCGCTGCTTTGGTCATGGTCATTTCAGGCAAGCCAGCCTTGCCCTTGACATTTTGCTCTACTACCTCGTACTTGGTACCACCATTGTCCTTTCCGCCTTATGATGTTCAATGCTTTTTCCGCTCTCATCTCATCACCCAGGACCCTACCCACACCCCCCAGCTGACCACGGATTTTCCAATACCTTCCCCCCCATCGATTGGAAATGTCGCATCGGGATTCTCTCCCCTCCTCTCGCTTATGCCTCTCATTCCTGTTCCTGTCACCTTCTGCTGACTTCCATGAGAGGGCCCCCATTCTTTCGTGCCTTTCCTCCCGCACTCCTCCCCTCTCCATCTTCCCTCTCTCAACCAATCACTGCCATCACGCCACTTCCTAACTGGATACTTTACCTTAACCAGTCATCGGTCTCATCGAGAGATGGCCGCTCTAACCTGATAGAGAAAATATAACTCTCCCTTCCAGGGATTTATCTGCTCTATGGAGTCGTTTGGTTTGATGATCCAGCAACCTGAAACGCCCAAAGCCAGGCAATGATCTACCCAACCTGCTTAGAGACACTGGGATATTGTCAACAACCTCTGCTTTCAATCAAATCTATCCGCCTGTGGGACCGAGCTCGACACTCCGATCAGACCTCGCCGAGTCGGTCACCAATGAGTCTACCTACCTGGATGAGCATTCACCAGTCGCCGAAGAAATGCCCTAGGAAAAGTTTGATCTGCTATCTTCCCCATTATCGAATCAAGGCCTTGATCCACTTGTTCACTACTGCAATGCGCTTCAAAGAAAGCTTCGATGTTCGGTTGAGCGAAGACTCCACCACTTCAAGTAATGGAAATGGCGACGTTGTTTTCGGCCGACTCGTCTGCCCGAGGCCCCGAGCCTTGTTTGGATTTGCAATGCCGTCCAACCCGATAGTTCGTCTTGCTCGCCCTTGCTCATCCTCACTATCCCTTGGCCATGGCTGGCAACCAGTTGTCGTCCATCCAATGCATTTAGGGCACATTTTCTGAGCGTTAATCAATGTGTGAAACGCCCTTTCTTCACACCCCGGCCCATTTCCCCCTCCCTCCAAACCACTGCTGGTGCTGCGTGCTCGGACATTATCGCACCGCTGACTCGTGCATTGGCCTGGCCATACCTGCAAGTGGTCACAAGGACGCCATCTTGTCGATCCCGCATTGGCTCCCGCTTGTGCGCTACCACTGACCGCCTTGCACAATTGTTTTATGCACATCATGGATCACTGATCTTCTCTAGTCATTCGCATCAAAACATGCTGTGGAAGTTGACTGTAGTCGCAAAGGCAACCGTTCGCAGCTTAACAACATGCCATGATTCATGCTGGATATTGATGAGGGGAGTCTGTGCCTTATCGTGGAGAAGCATATCCTCACAACGATCGAGATATGGTCTCTTCAGCGCAACGAGTGGCGCTATCCATCCATGCAGCAATTCTATCGAATCATAGGGAGCCTCCCCGGCCATATCACGAGTCTCGTATAGACGCATCTCTGACACCGAAGGGGCGTACTCGCCTCATATGCTGGCCAGGAGCAAACACGAACACTCCCCTCACATGGGGATCGTTCCAATGACTGTCCAAGCTGTACGAGCGATGTACGAAGCTCCCCTTCCACCAGCGGGGCGCTGCTGCGGTGTGTCCACAGCAAGGTTCGATGCACATTCTGCCCCCAAAGGAGGCTAAGGAGAAATAGGGGCCGTGGAAATAGCGATCACCCCCTGACGGACTCTGTCGACGCGGATTAACTCCCTAACTGATTGGCAGGGACAGGTCAAGGATCGTCGTACAGCAAATTCAATGAAGAGAGGCAGCTGGTGCAGAACTGTGATGGATATTCTACACAAGCTCTATTCAAGTGGTCAACACAACACTCGCCTGTTTTATTGCTATGTTATCTTCATGGTTTCATATCCAAGCCGACTGACGCCAACCCAGTCCGTGAGCCCGAAACCAAGCACACCACACACCACAAACACGCAGAAACCCGCAGACGCAGACGCAGACGCACACGCTATGCTGCTGGGCGGCGCCTCAGTCACATCTTCTCGAGGCTGCGCAAGCTGTAGAAAAGGAGGTAGGCCTCCTGCCTCAAGACGTCCTCGGTGGTGGTCGCGCTGACGATCTCGTCGTCGAAGCGGAACCACTTGTTGTCCTGCCGACAAAAGGCAAAGTAGTGGCCATTCTGGGCGTGCTCGCCTTGGTGCACCACCACGCAGTCGAGGTCGTACATGAACTCGCTCTCTTTCCTTGCACCGGCTCTAGTAGAAGTAGAGGTAGAGGCAGAGGCGGACGTATTCTTGCTGCTCTCCTTCTCCTTGTCCTTTTTGTCAGCCTCGCCGCTGGTGTCCTTCTTTTCTTTCTTCACAGCCGCGGCGGCTGCGGCTCTGCCATCTTTGGCAGGCGGCCGCGTCGTGTACGGCGCCATGTCAAGGTGCAAGCCAAAGTCGATCTTGCCTTCGTATTTCTCGGGCGCGAACACGCCGCTCGCAATCTGCTTCATGCCGAACCTCTTGACGTGTACGCACAGGATGGCGGGTAGCTTGCGGATTCGCGTCTGCTTCGAGGCCGACCGCCGCGTGTTGCATTTGTTGCATCTGTATTGCTCTGGCGACAGGGGCTCCGGGGCGGTGAATGCACGCAGGCAGTCTTGGATGGTCGGGATGGTGATTTTGAGGTCCGCGGCCTTGTCCTTTTGGGACGACGGCTTGTTGGTGTTGGCGTTGATGTTGGTGCTATTGTTGCTGTCCCCTTTCTTAGCGTCCTTCTCGTCCTTACCCTTTTGCTTGTCGTCTTTGCTCCCCTCGTTGCTCGCACCACCGGCCTCTTTATCTTTCGAGGCGGATTCTTTCGCACTCCCGCCCTCTTTCGCAGCTCCGGCCTCCTTCGCCCCCTTCTTCCTCTTCTTCAACTGTTTCTGGAAATCTAGTGAAATGCTCGAGAACTCGTCCTCTCTGCTCGACACCGTGTGGCACGTATCACAAGTGATCTGGCTGTTGTAGCGCCCGTAGAAAACCTTGTGGAAGAAACATACACATTGTTTGTCCAGCGTTGAAATCCCGTTGGCCTGGTTGGCTGCCTGGGATTTGTTTTCGGAAGAGGGGACGTACTGGGCAACTCCCTCATGCAGTCGGTCAATGATGCAGATGAACCACTCTTGGGCATCTTGCTGGCCTTTGCCAGACATTTGCTGTGTGTAGAATCAGCATTAATATTCTCCGAAGAGCAGGGGGAAAACAGGATGTAATAGAAAATAGGAAGGACAGCAGCGTACTGGAATATTCTTCCATGATGCAAACAAAAGATTGACGGCGTGAGCAGGAAGAGGCTGATCCACCATAGTAACATCAGAGAAAAGCTCCGTCATGCCACAGGCAACGCAACTCTTCTGCTCCTTGATCTGGGAGCCTTCTGCAGACCCGTCATCATCGTCGTCGTCGTCGGAATCGTTCTTGTCCTTCTTGTCGGGCTCCTTGGAGATCGGACAGGTGTGCGTCGGATGGCCCATTCCCAAGAAATAGCTGGCCAGCAGCGAATTGTGCACCATCATCTGCAGCACAGCGTTCATATAGCACGTCTCCCCCAAGTTGAACAGGCCGCGAACACCGGTCCTGCCGCACGGTCGTTGCGAGGTGTTTGCTGTCAGATACGAGTCGTCTTCCCCATCGTTGGATTCTGCGAGTTTGCGTTTCACCCCGTTGACCCTGCTGCTGATGGCGCTGCTTTTGGCGCTGCTGACTAACAAGGCTGGATCGTACACCAGGTCGTTACAGTGACCACAGTAGACGGACTTGTGGGAGACGGCGAACCCATGCTGGGACTTGGAGAAGTGCTTGTCCAGCATCGCAAAGCTGCCTGAGAAAGAGCATGAGACGCATGAGTATGTTGCGAAGTCCGGGTCAAGGTGGTTGTTGCTGCTGTCACGAAAGGCGCTGATTTTGCCGGCGACGTCGCTGTCGAGGTGCTCACAACCCGCTGTGGGCATACGTTGAGCTAGAGCCATGATTCTTGAGTAGACGCTTCGATGGTTAAGATGGATAAGTGGCAGCGCGTGGACGAGGAGAGTATATATAAAAGTGGATTGTCAAGGACTGGTCGAGTTCAGGAGAAATCAGAAATGGCGATGGTCGAACTGACAAACAATCCACAACAAGGTCGCCCTTTGTCCCTGAATACTCCTCAATGGCGGTCAGCAGTGATTATAACATTTTCTCATTCATGAATACAAGGACAATAGAGACCGGTGCTATTGTGGTTTGAGGTGGTGGCAGAAAATCAAGCAACATTTTGCGTGTTGAAAGTGATTATTTCTGCGCTGTTGGAGCTAATGCTCCACACTATAAATACGGTGGGCTGATTCATCGTGTCGTAGCCTTGCATATCAAGGTCTAGACCCTTCGAGACCTTTTTGACTCCTCATGGTGTCGCCTGCCACTGCATCTACTCCTCAAGGACGTTGCTGGAGATGACGTACATCTCAGCTGATCGGATTCCTTCGTTTTCGCTGTCAGTTCGGGTTGTTCAATTTGCACGTCACGTCGCCCAAGAATACAAAGGACTGTGTCAAGTGTCGTTGTTCAACTAGCTCTGAGCCTCCTGTCGGCCTCCAGTCTGTCATCAGGGGCCATATCCTCTCCACTACCTTTGTGCACTGGTCGATCACCTTCTTCAAGGGTAAGAAAAAGACTGCCTCGGGGAAGTCTTCGAAGGCGACGTCGACCTCATCAGCATTCCACATCACCTCCTCAACCTTCGCAACCAGTTCAAGGAGCTCATAAGCCCACGAGTAAAGCTGCCCGGGGGCTTGTGGCGACAAGGGAGCGCCGTAGCCATTAGTGTATCGAACCGCCGACATGAAGTTGACTAGCTTCGCACACGCTCGGACAATAGACTGTGCCCGATTATATGCGGCAGTGGCCTTTTCTGGTATCACTCATACAATGCGAAGTTCCGCACAGCTTCCTCTTTCTGAGCCTCCCCCAAGTTTCCAGAGTCCGTCCTGCCCGTCTCCAACGTCTCGAGAAGGCCCGTGACCCGAGTATCGATCTTGTGGCCCAAAGTCCCACCCGACACCGCGACACAAAGTATGTTGAGAATGAAACCCTTGAATTTGTATTGTACGTGTTCTTATAGACAAACTCGTACTCTAATAGACTCACTGTCGAGAATGAATTAGCAAGTGGGCGATTACTTACGATGGGACAACGACATGCTCACTCTTTGGGTTGAGACCTCCCATCTTCCCAATGTACAATAATTAGAAGACAGGCCGAGTGGTAGGAGTGTAAAAATGAGAGGAGGGAGATTAAACTGTGGATGCCGTGTGGTGGATGCGACTTTGGAGCCCGACGTCTTCCAGGGCCGTGTAAACAGGTGATTTTTGATGTGGCGCTGTCAAGGGTCTGTCCTTGGAGATAAAGGCCACGATGTCGTGAAGCAGCTGTCTCCTATTTGCTTCCCCTCGCTCTACCCCGTGGTAGACCACTTCCTCTCGAACCACGGTTTCCAGCACTGCCTCCCCTTCCTCTCCCAGCCGTAGCACCTCCACGACCGGTAGATAGATTGCTCTGCTTCATAGTCGACGAAGTGCCAGGTGTCACCGATGGGGCCATGCTTTTACGACGTGGAGTTGCCTTCAAACTTGCGAAACTGGCATCTGCCGTAGTCATGAAAGTTGCATCTCCATTACCATCTCCGACTCCACCACTACCAGTGGGGGGACTGTTTTGAATTGTTGTTGACTGATCGTCCGGGTTACCCAGACCGCCCTGTTGTCGCTTTTGCCAGCGCTTGATCGACTCGGTGATTGGAGCCTAGGGTTGACATATCACCGTCAATATCAATCACAACAACAGCCACATAGCGATAACATCGAAGGGAAGTGTCAAATATTCACCCACCTCGGGGAAATCAACAACAAAGGCATTCATATTCAACCCATACAGAAAGCTCGCAAAACTCTCTCCGAACCGACTGAGACTTTCATGCATGAGTTGCAAGTGCATCAAATTCGCCTCTAGGTCAGCCATTGAGTCGCTCAATTCTGCAAACTGTGGCTCCAGGGAGTCGAGCGGCATTCCAGGCCCCGTGAAGATCCCATTGTTTTGATGGACAGAAGCACGGAATGAGGAACGTGACGAAGGGCGGAGGGGAGTAGTTGGCCTGGAAGCGGGAGAGCGCGATCTCGTTCCGACAGGCATCTGGGATGTTGTGCGAGGCTGTGACATCTTTTACACTGCGCCAAAGTCTTCTATTTGGGAGTTTGATATCGTGTTCGGACCCAACATGTACAGACAACGGGACTGGGCGAAGGTTGGACTTCGGAAGACGTGTCTATGTCCACCAATCACAATGCAACCTTGTGCGCACTTTCGGAAAAATAAATATCTGATTGTTCCGGGCGAGGCTGAGATGGCTGACAAGGCTGGAAAAAAACACAGCGACGTGAAAAAAAGTTCGCTCATGGGACAGACGTAGATGCCCTTTAAAAATCAAAATGACTGGATGAAGGTATACCAGGAAACTATTACATTGTGGCCGAGCGATGAGAAACAGCCGCCACCACAGAACACGACCATCTAGAGATCAGCGAAGCCCTGAGACCGATCGAACCCTGGCTGACCCTACAACTCCAGGCTCAGAGCCTTTTGTGCTCGGAAGTACTTGAATTTGGACTTTCGAGAGTATCAATCCTGTCCTTGATCCCTGTTCTGTCAAGGTTGCCCGCTCGCTGCTTGCCCAAAGGTCCGTTTGTATGTAACACAAGATGCTTCCCTTAACTCAGATCCCGTCGAAATCACCGCCAGGAGCATCATCCTCGTCCATTTCTCCGTCGACAATCTCCTTCGCAAGCTCACGTTCGCGCTCACGAGCTTCTTGAGCATTCTTAAGCTCTAATCGGTGTTGGTTCATGGGGAAACGCATGGCCTGTTGTCATGTTAGTACCAGGACCAACTGAAAATGTTCGAGTTAGCATACCTTGACGCTTTCATCGTGCAAAGCTAAACAAGCTTGGATACGCTCATGAAAAGCATCGCCTGGCTCTCTGGTGGCGTACACGTCTCCCACTTCCTTACTCTTCATGTACCCACGCTCATGGTCCAGGCTGGCTTCAATGACCCCATCGCGAATTGCCTTCGCCACAATGTACTCTGCCGACTCCTCACTGTCCAGGCCCAGTCGCAAACACATATCACGCAAGGAGATTCTTGCATATGAAAGAGACATCATGCGAATGCCGGTTCTGATCACATTCTGTCTAAGTCTCAAAATAAGCGTGTACGTGTCATCTTTTCTAAAGGTGGCGTTGTACCGCTGGACCAAGGTCTGAAATCCGATCACATCTCCCGAGCTGACGGCTTGAACAAGCTGAAGATATGGCTGCAATGATTTCTCTAAGCTCGGCTGGCGGAAGATTGCACGATCCGGGATGTCCCCCATCAACAGTTCAACCACAATGAGCATTTTGGTTGATGCTTGATAGAATCCGCTGGCCTTGTAGGACGTTGGTGATTTGCGTGCCGCTCCAGTTAGGTGCTCGTGAGCTTCAGTGTACGAAAGTTGGATTGCTCGAATACGTCCAAGATAGTAGAAATATCTGGCAATCTGGTTGTTGGCGGCGTTGGCAGGGAATTTCGTGTGGGATATCAACAGGTCTGCCTGGGTGACGTGAGATGTGGAAAGATAATTCCGCAGAAGCAGAGTCGTGACCGCGGCCTGAATATCCTGATCTTTTCTCAATGTTGCAGTGCGTAAAGCATCGAGAAGCGGCTTCCGGATTGAGATCACTGTAGCAGCAGGCGAGGGCGGCAAGGGCGCCATTTCTTCGAAAAATAGCGCATAGTAAAAATACACCCGAGCTGACAGCGAATCCAACGTCCGGCGATTCAACGTCCGAAGATGTTCAACCAGGGCGCTTGAAAATTGGGCGCCTGCGTTGATTGATTTCTTATCGTAGAGATGAACTTGCACCAAAATCGACAGGTAGACGTCTATTTCGGGGAGAACCTCTTTGTGTGAGCTTTTTTGGTGTGCAGACTCCCTCTTGCTGTGCCATTCCTCAACGTGTTGGATTGGAAAAGATGGATCATCTTTGACGGCGCTAAGCAGGGACATTGCAGTCGCGGTAGGGGTTGCGTACGTGTCGGTAACCACAGAGGCTAAAACATAAGCGGACAGATGTTTTCGAATGGAAGGTATGGATCGGAGGACTCTCAAGCTGAATCGAGGATCGAACTGGCTGACAGCACGTTCCAGTAACGGAAGGTTGGCTTTGATTTCTGGATCGATGTAAGTATCGCTTCTCCATCAGCCGAACTAATGTACAACTCACCCTCGATTGCCTTTTCTTGAGGATCAACTTCCTCATCGCCTTCCTTTTCGCCGTCGTCATCTATTGCCCCATTTGTGAGATCTGCGTCGGTAGCTTTCTGAGGTGCGCTCGGGGTGATTGAACCCTTCGCGGGTGGCACGACAACGGTCATCTCGTCATCACCATCCTTTTCCTTTGACTGCTTTGGCGTTTTTTTTGAATTCTTTGAGCCATCTTTCATTTCGATGTCGTCCGAGCCGTTGATGCCATTCCGGGTAGGATCGGTGCCGTTAAGATCGTGTTTGTTGCCGCCCATATCTTCGGCAAGAGCTTGATGTGTTGTTCGGGAAGAGAGAACAGGCTGTTGGAGAGCGCAGGTTTAAGCTGGGATAGACGTATGGCTTATTCTTCGTTTGACGGGTCCCTCTGTATAAAAATGAGGATTTATATCAACACAAGGTCGGCCACTGAGTTGGCATATCCTGCCCGGAGTTCCTAGGTCTTTGTCCGCCACCAATCACAGGTCTGTAGATACAATCGACTTCCTGGGGATATGACTGCAATGCAGAATCAAGAATGGAGTTTGTTCTTGAGGTCAGCAGCGAGGGGCGCTCGAAACTGTTCGTGGTGAGGTAAGAGCAGGGTTGAAGCAGTAGAGGTTGGGATGGAGATGGGAAGTGGCTAGTGGTGATTTCTTCCTTTGGCTCGCCCTGCGCAGCCGCAGCTCGCCAGGCACAACAGACAAACGCGTTCGGCTTCTCTCCACACGCCACAAAACTAATCACTAATACATCATCGTTGAACCCATGAAACAGTTACAGGACAACCTGTAATGTGAATCCTGGACGTCTTGGGCTCTCCAAAAGCTGTTATCATCATGGCGGCTACCAATTGCTTGTAGCGGCATATCCAGCGACGGAGCAGGTGGGAGGATCAAGACTCGGACACGTGCTTCCAGATCTCGTTTCAACATGGCTTTCCTTGCGAACCATTTAGAGCAGATTTCGCTGTCTGCAAAGTCTATATCGGAGCTGGAGTATGTGTTTAGTCTGGAACTTTTCAGTGTCCGCTGACCACATCGCAGATTACCCCCACCCAAGATCTTTACAAATGCTCTGCTCAACAACCAGGAGATTACTACCTTAATTCGCGACACCGAACCTCATGAGCGTGCCCTCTTCTCAATTGACCCTAATGCTCTCAGCAGAAATCGTCAGCAGAACGGCTTCCCGCCTATGGACACCAAAAACGGTCATCAGGGTCGCAAGAGTGGCTTTCCTTCCGCCCATCCCATTAAACAATCGGCAGTCTCAAGGCTGCTGGGCAAAGAGATGCTCCAGGAAATAAGACAGTCCAGTAGTGCACGATCTCGTGAAGGAGTCAACGTTGAAGTCCTGCTTCGCGGGGCAGAAAAGCTTTGTGAGGTATATACCGTCGCAGGAGCAACAGACAGGATTCGAGTCCTCCGCAGCCGTCACCGAGAAGTCGCTGGCTCCATAGCTATGCTCGAGGAGAAAGTTTCCAAGCAACAGTCGCTTTTGGACCGGAGGAATCTGGCATTGAACTCTGAAGAAAGGGAAGATGAGCAGGAGCAAGACCAAGACCCTATGGACCACAATGATGCTGTCGGCTTTCTGGAAGAGGATTTCCAGGTTGAAGAGGAGGAAATTCGCGAGTTAGAAGCTAGGAAAAAGGCCTTGGAGGAGCGTGTCTCCGACATGGAAAGAGATCTCGGCGGCCTTCTCAAGTGAGGGTGCTCGTGTCGAGGGCCGACACCACTTCAAGCGGCCCGAGAATCCGTGAACCCTGCGCTTCACCGGACAGTTGACAGCAGCGATGGATGCTAGGTCGCTTGTGTTGCTTCATACGACCGGCAAAGTTCTTGTAAAAGCTATGTGTGCCATTGGCATTTCTATCCCGTCGTGATAGTATGTCAACCTGGACGCATTGCCCAAGACTCCCGCGAATCTTCCCAAAGCTTGGCTTGTCGATACAAGGGCACTTCGCCAACTGTCAGCGGTCAGCACGCATCGGCATGTTAAAATACAATGTTACCACCTGCTGGCGAGGGTTATATAACGCAACTGACTCCAATGTCTCGTCCGTACAGCCATGTTCAGGGAAGGCTGCCAAACAGTTCTCGACAATTCCGAGTTCACCAGCACTACCGGAGAGAGTTGGCAGTGCGTTGCATAGCGCGTCGCTCACGAGCAAGAGGGACTTGCACTTTCGCTTGTGAGAAATCCTCTTGCTCGCTTACGTGCAATGCATCCTCCTTTTCATATTATCGAATCTCTGACTCCACCTTTTTGCACTCAAGTCTAGATCCATAGTTACTAAGTAGCATGTGGCTACCAGAAGCTACTGAAGCCACGCCTCTCTGGTGGGGCGCCTTGCATTTCATTGACATCGATCTTCAGTCCTTCGTATGATCTGTTCAAAGGGCTCGAAGCAGATGGGACTCTGCTTTCTAGAGTAATACTGTTCAGGAGATGAATGTGCATAGACTGTTAAAATTGGGAAAACATGTCCACGAAGGAAGAATGCTTGGATACCATCTGAAAGAATCTGGATGCATAATTCAGGGGGTGCCTTGTACGTAGGAGGTGGATGGAAAATAGGGCAAGGTTACGTCTGGAGCATATCTAGTACGGAGAAGCCTGTTGATACTCGGTAACAAGTAAGCAGGTGCTGCGGGTAAACAGTTCAAGACAGTTCAACACTAAATTCCCCATCCGTGGGCATCTGCGGGCGCTGGTCCACTGGTGCTCTGGTGCAGGCAAACATAAAGGGGTGCAGGCCGCCGCCCGCTTATGGAGGCCAACGGCAGCCAGCACGTCGTGCATAGCCGTCCCAGCCTTCAGAGAGCAGCAGTCAAACTCGGACACTTGCCCAACATCTGCACTAGGCCGCGGCTTGTCCCCAGCCCGTTAGCAAACACCAGTAGCATGCGCCGATCTCTTCCCCGTAAGGCCTTAAGCTCGCCCACAGCCCAGGGCCGCCGATGTGTAATTGGGCGCGTCCGCGCTGCTAGACACTACTCGGTACTGGGTCGCCCGGTCCGCCATGGCCTATGGGCAGCATCCACAGCAATGAGTGTCAAACAGCAAAAAAAGGGAACCCCATGTTCCGATTGAAACACCAGCCCCGAAAAAGCCCAGCACTCGACGCAATCCAGCAATAACTCACTGTCACTCGCTTCTGCTCTGCTAAGTTCGTCCTCACCGTCGCCGCTTGACACCTTGACTGTGACCGATCTCCTTCGTTCCTCAGAGTCAAATCCGACCTTTAGCTGCCTGCGACAGCACAACTCTCTCTGCCATTCTTGGGTAGCAGATGAATTGACCATTTCAGCCTCGAAATCTGCCCCGATCCCTCAACTGTGGAGCGGAACCAGCAGATCGTCACTCTGTCCCTCTTTGCGACCGCCGCCGCTTCCAGTCGCAAGAAAGGGCTCGCAGACGCCTCAATTGAACTCACCGCAGTGACTCTTTCAAGCCACCAATTGCCACGAGTATTGAGTTGATCCTTGACAAGCTGACTTTGAACTCGGTTTCGCATCAGCCCAAGCAGCTCCATGGATTACTGATTGCTCGATTGCAGCTGCCCTTACTCTGCCTACAGCGCCCATTATCTCACTGCTCTCTTCCCTACATCCTCACTTCAACATGGCGCAACTACGGAGCATGGGTTCAGGAACAGACGTCCTGTCCATGTCTGCGAAATCTACAAGAGCCACGCTCCCTCACGCAACAGCTCCTCCTTCATATGTCTCGGGTCCCGAAGCGGAGAAGTTGGTGTACGCAGAGATCGAACGTCTAGTCAAGATTTCACACGGTGCGATCTACTTGCTCAATGGCTTTCTGGATCAGATACTCTACGACATCTTGTCCAAATCGCAGTCGACCGCATTGGCTGCGATCCGAGCTGCAGTCCCGTTGGTATTGAAACAAAGATTGGGACGTGCAGCAATAAAAGCTGCTGACGAGGAATTGCAAGACTATTTGGAAGAAGACGAGCTGGAGAATATTCAAACCCACCCTGCTGTCCTTGATCCCAGAGCAGAATTCGATGTTGAGCTTGCCTGGAAACTCACCAGGTTGCGTTGTATGGTTTATGCTAAACTGGGAGACATGGAGGAGGAAGACGAGGAGGACTTCCTGGAGGGCGATGATGTGAGGGACCATTTGAACCAAGTGAAAGAGGCCTCCAGATCCTCTGCAAGAATCTCGCCACCCTCTGCAATCTTCCTAACAACTGTCCTTGAGTTTCTCGCCGAGCAAGCCCTATGTATCGCTGCTCAACATGCAAAGAAACGAACCATGTACCTCAAAGATCCAGCTCGAGAGGTGATTCCGATCCAGCATCACCCAGACCCAGATGGCATGCTCCTGGAAGAGATAGATATGTCGGGAATCGGCAAGGAAGGGCCCCTGATCCGACTCTGGCGGTCATGGAAGGGCAGTGTGCGGAGTGGTGGCAGCATGTCCTCCCGTCCTACAACACCCAATATCATGTCGCCTATAAGCCCAGAGTCTCCCATGCAGGAATGGAAGTTCCCCTCCGCTCCAGTGATCCCTCCGATCCAGGAAGAAGGAAGCAGATCCGTTACGCCCGCAAATGTACCTCTGCCAATGACCGAACGTGATGTTGATGAGATAGAGGTACCAGGGCTTGCGGCTACTTTCGAGGACCAGGAGACCAAGGAGCAACACCCTGTTCCTGGAGACCGAAGGCCCACGAGTATGCTAATCATGCCTGGCCAGTTCCCAAGTTCGGCGCCTACAGATGACGTTTCAGGAAGGCCATCCGCGAGCAGACGGAGATCAAGATCGGTGCCTACCTCGCCAAAGGCTTCTTCCGATTCACGGCAGGGGACACAACCAGGACCTTCTGCCCCTCTTACCATTCATGGATCTAAGGGGCAAACAGGCGCCACGAAGAAATTAGAAAATGATGACGTTCGACAGCATGCGGAGCAAGATAGACCTGGTTTGCGTTCAACAGCGATTGGCGCCACTGTCGCCACCATCGCTGGTGCACTCAACGTAGAAGCAGCCAAAGCTCTCCGAAGAGAACGACCGACTTATGATTTGACTTCAGCAGTCTCCCCTGAATCTGCTGGAGAACAAAGCTTGTTAAATAGCACAACCGATGAGCTCGATCGGGTGAATATCCCAATGCAAGCGCCAACAACTGACCTTGATGAGGCGCAGGCAGAATTGGGCGATCCGGAAGATCTAGCTTTAAGCTTCAGCGATGAAGGAAGAGTTGACGCCGGAAATGATCACACGAATCCCAGGGACTCTGGATTCAGTGTTACTGGCCCCGCGAACGAAGTTCATGAGCGTGACCAGGAAGCTGCCTCAGATGGAGACCCGTCGACATCCAATCACCATGATTACGAAGAGGCTCAGGCGGAAAGTGTAACTGCCGCCCGCGCCAGTTCGAGGTATTCGAATTTGGGATATGCGACGATCTTCCAGACGCCGGATGCGAGTATAGGCGACAGTGATCCGAATTCTACCCGCTCATTTGTGCCAGGATTGGCCCGCTCTAACGACCCTGTTGCGAACTCACCTACCACACAACCCAGCACGACATCTGCATGGCCAGCGGTAATTCCGAACAGGAAATCCTCATTAGACCAGCAGAGGTCCGAACATTTGCAAACCGAGATGCGATTGCCTCAACAGTTGCCATCATCCTACCATTCATCCGAACACGAAGAGGCGGCCGAACAACCACAAGAGTTACCCCCACGATACGCGACCTCGGCCTCGGCCACTCAGAACGGCCGTGCAAGAAGCGGAAGCGCGAAGGATGGAAGACCGTCCACTTCAGGTTCTGCGACAGTTAGACGGCAACACATTCGGCTGCGGTCAGACAATGAGGAAGTAAGGCCGCGGGAAGACTTGGACAGGACAAAGAAGAGTCTTGATCTTTTGATTGACAGCGACGAAACGCTCCATTACACTCTGACGCCTGCGTCTGCCACTGTGGTATACAAGTATTTCTCGTTTAGTTTGCAAGGCGCTGACATGCTTTATAGGGAGCAAAAATGAAAGTCAAAAGCCAGACTCAGGAATTGGCAGACTTCTTCAGAACCACTGCGCCACCTGGAGAAGAAGTCCGCCCAAAGTCGTCTCGTTCTGCGAAAGACGGTCTCCGAGCGAACCCTCCTACTCCGACTACTATCAGGCCGTCTCAGCCCCAGACGCCTGGCCAACAATCTGCCGGCTCACCCTCCAAGCCGAAGAATCGTCTGGGGAAACCGCGAGATGCTAGGATGGTACGAAACAATACACGAGATCTCGCTGATTATGCACGTTCTACCGGCCCAGAACATGAGACGCAGCTTCCCAAATTGCTTAGCCCACGCCCTGCTACTGCTCAAACCACCCGGACGGATTTGTCTCTTCGAGAAAAGGTCTTCGGTGTGGACAATGAGAGCCGCCCTAACACAACATCTGGAAAGCCTGTGAGCCGGTTGAAGTACCAGGCTAGAGATGCCAGGGGACCGCGAACGGCCGAAAGCTCGGATCTGATTGATTTTATCAGAGAAGGCCCTCCGCGAGCTGCCGGAGAACATCGTATAGATCGGAATGTGGCCCCATTTCGAACAACCATGGATTCTGACGATCTGAACGCGCTAGCCCCTCCACCTGAGCTTGACGCCAAGGGACGCAACTCTGATGGCAGCGCCCAAGAAAGCGCAGTGACGGTCAAGTCGATGCCTTCATCCATGAATTCGCGCACTGGTTTACTTGACTCGACGAATCGTACGGGCGGCAAGTTCACGAATGGCTTCGGACCCTCTACCACTGCTATATCGAAACAGCCCGTGATTCCCGAAACAGACGGCATGCCAAAGAGGACTCGAACGAAAGTCAGAGATCCATACGCGATTGATTATTCCGATGAAGAAGATGAAATGGAAGAGATGTACGATCCGCCGAAACGAAGAACTGGCGAGGAATCACTTGTTGATTTCCTAAGAAATACCGCTCCTCCACCTGGTATGACGACGCAGCCAATCCTTGCTGCGATACCCAACCCTACTCAGCCGGATCCTGCGAGCATGGTGAGACAATCAACGAGTAGCTCCAAGTTGAAAGATTTTCTACCTGGTGGCTCAGCTTCATCGGTCAAAAATAACCCACATGCAAGCGGGAACGGCGCAACGACCGCCACAAGGCCAACCAACGGTGCACGCGCAGAATCTCCTCACCTCACACAGGTTGGTTCAAAGATGGACAAATACAGGCCTACAACAACCACACATGCCGCGCATGTAGAGAAAAACAGACAGAAAATGCGCGTTCAACCGAGAGACGCTACTACAAACTTGAATGGCGGCGGTACTGCAGATCTAGCTGCATACCTGAAGAGTTCGGGACCACCGCCAGGCATGGATGAGAAGCCGCCACAGAAGTTTGTAGGTGTGGGTCAGAAGGACCAGGCAGGATTTCTGAAATTTTTCCAGAGGAGAGGAAGTGTGAGAAAGTGATCGAGAAAGCGAGGATGATTGTGACGAAAATTCGGAGGGATCTGATTGAGCACTGAGTGCCGGGGATGTGATTAAAGATAACGCCGTTCGATGCAGAGCTGGAAACCATGTAGAAGAAAGGACAAGGGAATGTTACAATGGGCCGAAGATGTTTTTCTCTGCTGGAGCTGGATAGCCAAACGGCCAGGTCAATCTGTTCTGCTATGTAGATTAACGCCCAGGGCGCTGAGAGATTGTTAATACTACAGTACAGGGTATACAAATGTCCCATCCCACAACAGATACGAGGTAGTCCGTGGTTTGTCGCGTGCCTCTGCGCAAATCCAGGGGCTCGGAAAAGGGGGCTGCCTCTCACCGCCCACGTGACCCAAGTTTTGTACACAGTTTCTGCCACTCCTGAACAATTGAATTTCAAGTCGCCAGTTCTATCAGTTCGAGCAAACTTCCCACACGCTTCCTCCTACTGTCCCTTCCATACCCGGTTTTCTCTGCACTTGAGCCGCAGCGCGGCTCTCGTTTATTTTCCTTTTCTCTACCTCATTGTGCTCTTCGTCGACGGCCTGGGTGGTTGTCCGTTAACGCAATGAAGCGCCTCGCGGTCCTCTTCCTCTCTCTCCTCCTATATCCTTTCATCTCCTCTGCCTTGAAATTTGAACTCTTTGCCCAACCGGGACATAGCGCCAAAAACGAACGTTGTATACGGAACTTTGTGACAAAGGACACGTTAGTTGTGGTCACGGCGATTGTGAGCGGGAGTCGGGGCGACGGGCAGATGGTCAATATGCACATCAAGGACGCCGTAGGAAACGACTACGGCAGGCCCAAGGATGTTGCAGGAGAGAAGAGGATGGCATTCACGAGTTTGGCAGATACCGCGTTTGACGTGTGTTTCGAGAACACTTTGACTGGACGATGTAAGTGCCCAAAATCGCCTGTCAAATGCCGCTGCAGGACTACCTTATCATGCTAACAACTGGTTGAAGCAGCTGTTCCTAACCCTTCTCGCCACGTCGAACTCGATATTGATATCGGGGCTGACGCCCGGGATTGGTCTGCTATCCAAGCCAACGAAAAGCTGAAACCGGTGGAAGCGGATCTGCGAAGAATAGAGGAGACGGTCAATGAGATTGTCCAAGAGTTGGAGTATCTCAGGATCAGAGAGCAAAAGTTGCGGGATACCAACGAGAGTACGAATGAAAGGGTCAAATGGTTTGCCTTTGGGACTATGGGAATGTTGGTGGGTTTGGGAGCGTGGCAGGTCGTATATTTGAGGGCTTACTTCAGGTTTGTATTCCTTAATCGTATCTTGTGGTCGCGGTTGTTTGATTTGGTGTCTGCGTTGCCTTCGACCAGTGCTAACGAATGTTGTCATCTAGGTCGAAGCATCTGATCTAAATGGTTCTTCCTGTAATGGGTCCGCAACTTACGCCATGGTTCTGGGGTCTCTCATGGAATGTAAACGGCTGAGAGGAGGTTACCAAAGCTCACGGACGACCGAAAAGGGGCCATGTTTGTATATGGCTTTGTATGAGTTTTTCGAGGAACGGAGCACCGTCCCTGTAATACGAAAAGAAGGATCCTTGGTATGCCTACAGCAATGACAGAGGGCACGCCAGCATCGCTTGCGTCTCTCCGGCAAATTGGATCTGAGCAGAGTTTCTCACGCCGCCTTACCAGGAGGTATACCCAAATCTGAGGAAGTGTTGAGCAATGAAAGGAGCCCTCCCTGCCCTATCCGACCCGAAGATTCTACTCGGCATCCCCGCCGGGCCGGTCGCATACAGCTCTTCTCAATTCTTCAGGTGAGATGAGAAAGCTCTGAGCATAGATTCGCTGAAGCAGTCTGTCGCAGCGCAATTCAGAAAGGTGTTTCGTCCAGTAAATGCAACAAGAGGCCAACCACTTCGGCTTCAGTTCAATGTGTCTCGCTTTTGAGGCAGCTGGCTACTTGGACATATCCTCTTGTCACTTCCTCCGTTCACGCACCGACATCATCTTGGTGAGAATACACATGTTGTCCAATTCATCTTTCATCTCTGTGCCAACCTCCTCACTTCCTTGTTCTCGCAACGTCGCGCCTGCTTTGCTTAACATCAATCAGTAGGACGCAACGCCAACAGTCATCTATCCTCCGATCATTCCCATCAGGTGCTTAACTGAAGAATCGAAGAATACGCCGTTCTCAAGATGGTAGCCAGAGTCCGGAGAGGATGCAGCGGAAGCTGAGACAAAGGGCAACACATCTTCGACCGAAAATGTCCCATACAAGGACGGTGTTGGTGAATCCTCCGACAAAGATTCCGGTATCGAAGACGGGAAACATTCTTCCTCTAGGTGAGCTTTTCAAATGCCCGCCTTTGTCAAAAAGTTGTGAAGACCTGGCGTGACAGCTTCAGCACCTGCTCTTTCGAAGATATCGTCTCAGTCACCGTCAGCGAGAAGAAGGTTAAATACCGTATGCACAAGAAAATCATCATCTCAAATGTCTGTTTTTCGACAAATGCCTTGGTGTCGGCATGAAAGAATCGCAGGTGAGTGCAGTTTCCCTCCCCGACGATGACCTGAAGGCTTTCGCGGTTGTCACTGAATGGATGTACACCGGCCGCTTGAACTCTGAGAAAAGACCGGTCCTTGCCTTGTCAATACATACATCCGCGCAGACAAGTTCTGCATGCCTGGCCTTCAGAATGCGATTGCCGACCATCTCAATAGAATGCACAACTATATACGTCCGAGAAATGCAATGTTGGCGTAGGGCCAGCTGCCAGAGGGATCTCTGCTTCGGAAGCTTTTTGTGGATCAGCTGCATTTTTCACATCACAAATTTCCAGATCCATTCAAAGAGGGCGCAAGCCAGACTGTCGCTACGCTTGCAGCAGCAATGGAGAAAGTTTTTCCAGCAAACCGCTGGCTTAGCGACGGGACTGCTGTGGAAGACTGTGGATCATGGGCGAGAAAACTCTAGCCGACTTCCTACCGACCCAGCTTTGCTCGCTCGTTGCTTCCACCACATCCATGAAGAGGGAAAGAGATGCAAATAGGGACTATGAAATGGGATGCCTGTCTGACCAAGGGCTGGAAATGGAACCCGATAGTCTCGGGGCTGCTGGATCAATATAAACCTTTCGGCCTTCGTCAACATTGCTCTGTGGGAGCTGTTCGGCGACATGAAATAGTCAGGGAATGAACGTGGCTGTCGTGACGATATCGAGCAAGAGCAGGAGATCTAACAGAGGGAAGGAGAAGATGGACATGAGCAGGACGTCCACGTTTGAGACCAACAATCAGATGCTTCCACGCTATCTGAATTTTCAAAGATTCCTGGAGCCGTCTTCGCCTCATCGCCTCCCTATCTTCCGGCATCAGCTTGGCATACAAAGTAAGCTATTCACCCCCATCATCTAGTTCAGAGTTCATCTAGCAAAAATGTTGACAGGAAGAGGAAAGAGATGCGAAGGTAGTGAAAGGATTCACTTCATTTCAGAATGACTCTTTCACTGTCTCTCTTACCTTACCACGTCGCTCGACCCGCGCTGCCTTCTACCACAGACAGAGCACCTCTTTCAAGAGAAACAACATGTCACTCAAGCGACTTTCTGGTGAGGACCACTATGATGCCAGGAGCAAGAAGACAAGGTGGGCACAGATCAAAGAG
This sequence comes from Cladophialophora bantiana CBS 173.52, assembly GCF_000835475.1. Taxonomy (NCBI): domain Eukaryota; kingdom Fungi; phylum Ascomycota; class Eurotiomycetes; order Chaetothyriales; family Herpotrichiellaceae; genus Cladophialophora; species Cladophialophora bantiana. The sequence continues at coordinate 109,705 of NW_015971591.1, forward strand.
ACATGGTCCCGGCTCCAAAATAAGGCTGTGCTAACAAGGACATGCAGCTTTACTGTCTCCGACGATATCATTACTGTCACTGTTGGCAAGGAGCAGTTGCGACACCTAATCCATGAAAGCGTCCTCTGGAAATGCCCATTCTTCGACAAGTGCCTCCACTCTGGTATGCGAGAACAGGAAGAGAAGGCCGTCATCTTGCCCGAAGATGATCCCGAGGACTTTGCCATCATTGTCAAGTGGCTGTACGCCGAGAAGATCCCCGACGATATCGACTGGCACCGAATCATACCCGCATACAACGCGGCCAGCAAATTCTGCATGCCGGAACTGCAGAACGCGCTCGTCGACGCGCTTCGATCCCAGATGGAGGACTGGTGCCTCACTCCAGAATGGGTCTCCCACATTTGGACGCGCACCGAGGAGGGAAGCCAGCTGCGCGAACTGGTCTTGGACACCTTCTACTATGACATATCGAAGAAGCCGTCTCGCTACAACGAGCACAACATGGAACACCAAGCAGAAGCCGATGGGCCGAAGTACGCTGCGCAGATGGAAAAGTGCATGACAAACGCGGAGTTGGGGCTGGCGCTGCTGTGGCGCTTTGCAGACCCGGCATTTCGTCCAAAAGCAAAACCTTGCACGATGAAGGGCTGTGTCTACCACGTCCATGAGAACGAGAAGAAATGCAGCCGACCCTGATCATCGACCTTATGGCCGCTCACGGGTGGGTGGGAGCCGTCTTTCCACATCGAGGACAGATTGTTGACGACGGTGAGCCGTGGAATATGATGTACGGTGAGAGGGATGAGACAAGTCACACACTCTTGATTTGAGCGGGTGGCAGTGGCCGTGCTTTTTTGGATTTTTACGGCGTTTCATTCAAGCTCGATATGCGGTGATGGTGACTGTTACGAAATAGGGCAGTGCTTGGTGATCGGTCTTCTCTTCCCAACACCACGCTAATAGGAGTTATTTCTCCTTGTACCTCTCTCTCTTTCCCCCCTTCTCTATGTACATACAGATTCGTAGCTACAACCGCGACGAGGCTGCTGCCTTGCTGCTGCCGCTGTTGTTGGTTTTCTCTCTCTCTTCTGCGCTTTTAAAGTCTCTGACCATCTTCAGCGCCGCGCGTGCGTAGGGAAACCTCTCTAGCGCCAACGTCCCAGCCGACGAACCCTCGCCGCTGGCCTGCCTCACGGCCCAGCGGGCTGCGATGCCCTGGATCATGACGCTCGTGCGGAACATGGCAAAGGCGTCGGCCCACGCCATCTCGCCCGTGGGATCCCAGCCTCCTGCCTCCTCGCGGTACCATTCCAGACACTGTTCCTTGGTGGGTAGACCCGGCGGCCCCGCGCCGACGTCGAACGCCGGGTGCGAGTGTGTTTTTATCTCCTTGAAGTTCTGCGTCACCGTCCATGGCATGGTCATGTTGCTCAGGTCTGACAAGGGGTGGCCGACGGTTGCGATCTCCCAGCTAAACAAATGTGTCCACGACGGACGATTTGGTCAGTCTCTATCCGTCTCATTTCATTCCTGCGTATATTTTTGTTTTTTGGGCGGGGGGGGGAGGCCCTGAAAAGTATTATGGAGTAGTCATCGGTTGGGACGTAGCAAAAACACTCACTCGAGGATTCCAATAATCTCCGGCTTCGTCTTGTGGTAGACGAGATTGTCGATCTTGTAGTCGCCGTGCGTGATGGAGCCGCGATCTTGCGGCCAGTGCCTCTCGTCTTCGAAGAAGGCCACCATCTCGTCCATATGCGGTATTCGGCCCACAGCCTCCCCAGACTCGACGTCAATCACCTTTGAATACGACTTGTCGAGACGCTTCAGCGTTCGGATCTGTCGAGTGTAGAACCCGCGCGGTTTGCCGAAGTTGGTGAGCCCGACCGCAACCGGGTCGACGCGGTGAAGTCGCGCGAGTGTCTGGACGGCTTCTTTCCACCTTTTTGCCCTCAAGAATCAGAATGGCACGACGGGGTTGAAAAGTTCGGTTGGAGGCAAATGACCACTTCGCTGTGTGGCGGTCCATCAAACAGAGACGAAGGCAAAGGGGAGAGCGAATGAACGGAAAGTATCCATGGAACTAAACGTACATTAAACTCCTCTCCTCGGGTGATACCCCAGGGATATACGCCTCCTCGAAGATCCGACCGTCCAGGAATTCCATGATGTAGAAAGGCGTCCCGACCACACTGCTGTCCTCGCAGAGGCAGTAAGCCTTGGGCACGGGGATGCCAGTGCCATTCAAGGCGCTGATGACGCGGTACTCGCGCTCGACCTGGTGTGCTGCGGTCGTGAGCAGTTTTCCGGGCGGTTTCTTGCGGAGCACGAAGTGTTGGCCTCCGCTGTCGGTCAATTGGTATGTCGGGTTCGACTGTCCGTATTCGAACTGTATAGTTTTGTTGGACAACGGTGTGAGTTGAGTGTCCTCCGTTCGAGAAACATGAAAAAAAGGGTGGCAGAAGTTGGAATTTTGGGAGGAAAAATGGAAATCCTGTCCCACGTACCTGCCGTATCTGGACGGGGACTTTGATTTCAGGGACATGCAGACTGAGATAGCGTTCCAGAGACTCTTTGTCGATCGGCTGTCTCATTGTGGGAGATTGGTTGACGATGGAAGAACGAGAGTGAGCGGGGGGATAGCGACTGCTTACTCGGTGCGTGTGATCGCTGGCCAGGAGGGGAGAGGAAGATGGGCAACGAGAAAGATCAATTAATCAATTAATCAAGCAAGCATGCATGCATGACTGACCTGAGGAAAGAAAAGAACAAGGTCGACAGACTTGTCAAACCTTCTGAAGATATAAAGTAGGACTCGGTATGGTTCGCAAACCACAGAATGAACATCTAGGATCCTTGGCAGCCATGCCGTCCGTACTTATATGACAACATTGCCCCCCCAAAATGCCTCGGATGTGAGCTTAGCAGGCCTGCCTCAATAGGGAGATATGCGAGAATGTGAGGCGAGCCATCTAGGGTCGTTACAGGGGGGATGTTGCGGATAGTTTTCATTGAGCGCAGCTGCTGGATGCCGGGTACTATCCAGGACCACAGAACGCTAAAAGCATATATGTACATGTGTGCAAGTGTAAGTACATGTATGCGCAGAGATCAATATTCATTATACGCCCTAAGAGCTGTAATGTTCATCCATCCTATGTATCTACGACCTTGACCTGGAGGACCGACCATGCGGAGTCCCGACGCCTTGCACGGTCTCGTTGCCAGTCAAAATAGTCGTCGAGAGAGTCGTTTGTTTGACCACTTCAGTAATGTATCATTAGAGAAACAGCACGCCCTTTCGCTACCCCAGGCCGATTTAGACGGCGTCGGAAGCCGTCTTGAGATCCTCGGTGACCACGGGCGTGGTAGTCTTTTCGCCGGCATGTTCGTGGGTGATGACGGTGTGGGTGATGTGGTCGATCTCAATCTCGCGTTGATAGATGGCCACCTCGTCAGCGTCGCCGAAGATGGCGGCGATTTCCTCCAGAGGCACGCCCTTGGTGTCCGGGAAGAAGAACAGCATGATGAAGCCGCCAATTGTGCCAGGGATGATGAAACAGAGGTAGAACTTCCACCCAATCGTCCTATCCATCGGGTGAGTGATGATTGGCAACCCTGCCGGGGACAAAACTCACTTGAAAGCAGTGGGAGCGGCCTGGAGCCACATGATATTCATGAGCGAAATCATCGAGACTCCCAAGCAGACGCCCTTGGCTCTGATATGGCTGGGGAACAGCTCGTTGAGGTAGCTGAATTGGGTGCCTAGTTGCGAAAATACCAGTTAGTCCAAGCCTTTCCCGGCGTGGGTGATCTTCCACATGGACAAGAGACCTACCGTCAAGACAGAAGCCATAAAAGATCTGGAAAATGTAGAACATGGCCACGGCCGCCAGAAGTGCTGATTGATTGTTGGATGGCACGAATTCTGCAACCAATGCCGCCTCGATGATCAGAGTGACCATGCAGCCCAACACACCGAATGCCATGTATCGATTTCGAGGAAATCGGTCGACGAGGCCCATGGCCATGATGTTGATGCCCAGGGTGAGGGTGAGCCATCCTGCCGGATAGAGCAGTTGTTTGACTGGGCTGAATCCGAGATTGGCATACAAGGTCGGTCCGTAGTCTTGCACAAACGTCAGTCAAGCCTGACCCAAATGATTTTTGGAGATGGACTCACTGTTGATAACTAACACGCCAGAGCACTGGATAATTCCTGTAGTTCCGATTGCAAGCAGGCAACGTTTTCGGTAGGATGGCTTCTTGATCATGTGCATCCACGAGTTGCCCAGAGTCTTGTCGATGGCGATTTGCTTCTGGATCTGGTAATACTCTGCATTGGCAAACTCGTTGTCCGGGTCGTTCGGGTCGGAATGCAACTTGAAGAGAATCTCTTTTGCTTCATCGATACGGCCCTGCATGACCAACCAACGAGGCTAGATATTCCCGTGTTCTTAGCTTTGACCCTTTGCACAAATGGCCGCGACAACGTACCGATTCGGGAACCCAGTAGATACCACAAAGAAGAAGCAGGGGCCAAACACATTGAAGAGCTATAGGAGGTCGCCACGTATTCTCGCCTCCATCCCAGAAATAGAAGCCGAATCCGACCCATCCTTGGATGGTGTAACCGAGAATAAGAAACACGGCATGAACGTCGACCAGCGCTCCTCTCAAATCGACCGGCACAACTTCCGACATCCAAATCTGCCAAGGGTGAGCAACGAAATAGCTATCCAGAAAGGCGCAATGGACATACCGGAACAGCTGCGAGGATCATGAAGGCTGAGGCGCCTGCAAAGAATCGAAAGAGCAAGAACTCGCCAACATTGGTGCTACCACACAGGAAAGCGCCCGAGATGATAGCAATGACGGCCGGCTGTACCAAACTGTCAGCTTGAACAGACGTCAACCAACAAGCTCCAACTCGACTTACCAGGACGATTGCCCATTTACGACCCCATCGATCAGCGACATAGGGGAGCATCAAGGTCCCAATAGTGCCGCCAGTCTGGAACAGGCCATTCATAGAACTTAACAGGTCAGTTCCATTGCTTCTGGTGTCGAGCTCGAAGTATTTGATGAAGGATGGTTGACCTGTTTGGATTGAAAGCGTCAGCCTCGGTGGTGAGGAGTCTCATCAGCCGGGGGCGATACGAACCCAGGGTCGTTCCAATGATCGAGGCTGTGTAGCCGTAGGTCAGCGACCCAAGGCCGATAAAACACAGCAGCAACACATTGTATGCGTTGATCTTTTGCTTCTTGACACCCTCGCGATGTGGCATTTTGAGCAGCTTCTGGGACGGTGCTCTACCCGTTCACTGGAGTCCTGGACAAAGTCGTTCGAGATTGAGAGAGAGTTTGCCCGAGGTCTAGAGCTGTATATGAACCCGGGCGGCTTCCCCAGGCGAAGGGCTTCCCGGCCTAGTGGTCCCACATGGTGCTTGCATGGCGCGTGCATGGTGCTTCCTTAGATGCATCCGCGGGTGCGGGCGCCTGTGGGGGAAAAGGTGCCTAAAGGTGTCTTACTCTCTTTTTGCGAGTCAGAATCATCGGCCACTAACAAGTGGCGCGTAGAGAATCGAGCGAGCTGCAGATTGTTATCAGTGTCAGGGCCCTCCTGACACCCCTGCCGCTTGACAGAGCTAACGCCCGACTCGCTGCCCAGAAGCTGGTGACCATGCAGGGCCTCATAAGCGGAAGCGTGGAAGGCGAGAAGGATTGTGTAAAAGTCGCGAGCCTGTGTGAGACTTTCGGCTCGGCCATATCTCGTTTCCCAGCCCAGTCATGCCTGTCCTCAAACTTCCATCATGGAAAGATCTGCCACCCGTAGAGGGGATGCCACATGGCTGCGCCTGGGGCTTATTTGACCGGGATGGCGTGCGGGACGAGATAGGCACATTAAACCTCCTTACGCCCGAGACTGTGGTCAAGGCCCGAGAAGAGATCCAGACTGGCAAGAGTGTTGTGCTGAAGTACGTACCTGTACCTAATCTGTACTCCGTACCCTTGGCATAAGGCTGAAGCTTGATCATAACCCCGTTGACATGCATACATAGTTGGCCCATTGACCACGTTCATGAACCGGGATTTGACCGCATCAAGCCAACAATAAACATTACCGACTGGCGGGCCAAAGGCTCTCCTTGGTATTCGTACGACGATGAGATTAGCATCAACACTCAGTCTGGGAGTCAATGGGATGGTCTAAGTACACAACCGAGGAATCCAAACCGCTAGTCTTTTCAACTCACTTCTCTTCGCCAGGACACTGGGGTCACAGTGGTACTGGATTGTACTATAATCGCATCCACCACGACGAGCTTTTGAAAACAGACCATATCGGGATTGACCGTAAGTGATACTCGGGGCCTTTTTGACTCTTGCAGCATTATGTTTGACGCCCTCTCCAGACTGGAGCAAGCGCGGGGGCATCGTTGGTAGAGGCGTCCTCCTCGATTATGTTAGCTACGCAGCTCGCCACAACATTAAATACGATGCCATGACTCGGCACCGCATTACTCTGGACGTGTTGAAGGACATTGCCAGGGAAGAAAACGTCGTCTTCCGTCCCGGCGACATCTTGCTCGTCCGCTCGGGCTGGATACAATGGTACAATGCACACAGCCCAGAAGAGCGAGTCGCCAAAGTCAAGAATGGATCGGAATACGTGGGTGTGGACGGGTCGCAGGACGTCGTCGAGTGGATCTGGGATTCTCATTTTGCCGCCGTTGGTGGTGATGCCATCGGCTTCGAAGCATGGCCACCGCAATTACCTTGGTGTAAGTCCAACTCCCCACGCTTACTCTTGCCTTTACACTGTCCCGCCGACTCACCTGGTCCTCCTGCTTAGGTCTGCACGACTTTACCCTTGCGCTCTGGGGAATGCCGCTGGGGGAGCTGTGGGACTTGGAGGCGTTAGCGGCCGAGTGTGAGAAACATCAAAGATGGAGCTTCTTCATGACCAGCGCTCCCCTGAACACACCAGGGGGGATCGCCAGCCCTCCTAACGCGATAGCCATATTTTAGCAGTGTGCTGGAGGGTGTTCTGGCCCAGATAGAGGACTCTTTACGAGGTACTGAGTACTCCGTAGATGCTCCGTAGACTTATCCTGACAATCTGGAGGCTTTGGTACCGTTAGGACAAAGAACCTTGCTTGCTTAGGGCTGGTTGTGGCGCGGGCATCGTGACATGGGTGTCCAGATGCGAAATTTGCGCGACCCATCTGGTATCTGGGGTGCCCCCGTGTCCACCCCTATTCTGAACTCTGAATTTCTCTGGTCTGCCTCGGGCCGCCGGGGACCAAGAAATCACGATTCCTCTGAAGTGGGACTTGCTGGAAAGCCTGGAAAGCCTGGAAACCGAAATCCGTGGTACATAAACTCAAAAAGCGAGAACCCAACGCCAGTCAGCCTGACATGACTCAGAGCGTTTCGTGCATGCTCGAACGAAGCTGAGGAGGTGCCCAGGTACCTCGCACCCGAGGGAGTGGTTGTCCCAGCTCGCCACACTTAGGGTCCCATCGGTTGCTTGATGCTGTTGTCGGGGATGATTTGTCGCCTCTCCTGTGTACCATAAGTCTTCCAGTTCTCGTGCCCGCTATGTCGACAGTCACGGCGCCCAAAAGACGCCTGGAACAACTCACTGGCCAGATTGCGCAGCCTCCCATCATCGATGAAGGGACATACAAGGGAATGCCTCGGGTTGCCCGAAGGGCTGGAGATTCAGTAGGGCAGTGAGTTTTCCCGAGCGAAGACCCCCAATACCTCTCTGAGTGGTTGCTCTTCGTACATACAGCTGCTGGTGAAAAGACGAGTTGGGTCTGACAAGAAGGTGCATCACCATGCCAGACGCGTACAGGGCAAAGTGGTCATCATCACCGGCTGCAACTCACCACTTGGCATGGGCCGGGCAACGGCTCACCAGTACGCCAGGAATGGCGCCCGAGCAGTCTACATTTGTGACTATATGGATGACTACCTGAATCTCCACGTGGAGGAACTGAATGAACTCTACCCCGAGGTGGCCGTGCACGCCCGGAAGTTCGACGCAGGGGACGAGGACGGGGTCAAGGCAGTTGTCGCCCATGCTTTGGAGACTTATGGACGGCTAGATGTGTTTTTTGCTAACGCGGCAAACTCGGGGACGTGGAAAGAAGTCTGGAATATGGAGGTCGCCGAGTTTGAGCGAACAATCAGGACGAACTTGACAAGGTAGGTTTGTTTGCACATCTACCTACCTCCTCCCATGGGGGGAAGCAACAACCGCCCCGGGTCTTCAAGCCCCATTAATCTGACACACGATCAAACCTGGACACAGTGTCTTCCTCGCCATAAAACACGCTGGTCCGGCAATGCAGGTGATCAGCAAAGACAAACCATACTCTAGCGGCTCCATCATCGCGACCTCTTCAACGGCTGGTCTTCGCTCAAATGGAGGCAGCACCGATTACAGTGCCGCAAAGGCCGCGGTCGTTAGCCTCGTGCAGACCGCCTGTTATCAATATGCGGGCCGCAATGTCCGGTGCAATGCCATCGCACCGGGAATGACGCACTCTGGCATGACAGAGCCAGTCTTTTATGGTCCGGCGCGGGAAAGAGGCACGCTCCATAAAGTCGGACAGCTATGTCCACTCCGGCGCGGTGCGGTGGCGGATGAAATCGCTAGAGTCGCGCTGTTCCTGGGCTCTGACGAAGCCAGCTATGTCAATGGCCAGGTATGGGCCGTGGACGGTGGGTTGAGCTCTGGCTTACCTTATAAACTGGGCAGTATGGCATAAATCATCATTGCGTGGCGCTGACGCTCGCGACCAACATGATAAAATACCCAAAACTAGCTAAGCACCTCGTGAAATATCCAGGTCTGAAGAAAACATCACCACGCTCTACGTGCACTCGTGCTTTGAATGGAAGCCCTGGAATGGCTCATCAGAGCTTCGGTCTCGGACCGAATACCGTCGCCGCGTCCCTCTTCGCCCATTCCTTCATGACTCTCCTCTGGATCTTGCCGCTGGGCAGGCGAGGCACCTCGGGAATGAATGCGACCCCTCCAACAAGACGCTTGTGTTTCGACACTCGAGCGTTTAGCCACTCTTGGATCTCCTTCTCGGTGACTTTACCGCGAGACTCTTCCTTCAGCGCCACGTACGCTCTGGGCCATTCGCTGTCGTCAAAGGTAATGCCCACGACACCAGCATCGGCGATGTCGGGATGCTCGATCAGGGCCGATTCGACCTCCGCGGGCGACACCTGGAGGGCCTGGACCTTGATCAATTCCTATCGCCGGCTGAGTTAGCTGATGATGCACGAAATCAGGAAGAGTTTGTGGTACTGTACCTTCTTTCGATCCACGATCGCCATCCATCCGTCATGGCTCATCACCATCACATCACCGCTCTTTAACCATCCGGTCTCAGGGTCGAATGTGTCGCGCGTCGCTTGTGGATTTCTCCAGTATCCCAGACAGACCTGTGGGCCACGGACGTAGAGTTCTCCAGCCTCGCCTATGCTTGCCTCCCTGCCGTCTTCTGTCATGATCTTCACCTCGGTGTTGGGCATGACGACGCCCACGGAGCCAGTCCGGGACTTCTCGTAGTAGGGAATCCCAGACACCGCACACGTCGTCTCGGTCATGCCCCAGCCCTGTGTGATGCGGACGTTGAATTTCTTGGACACGTTGGCTTCAAGCTCTCTCGAAACGGGCGCGGCTCCGCACAAGATCTCCTTGACGCTGCTGAGGTCGTAGTTGGCGGTCTCTGGTCTCTTGTTCAACATGATCAGAATCGGGGGAACGGTTTGCAGCCGGGTGATCTTGTGGTCCTGGATAATGCGGAGGTATTCGACGAACTCGAACTTGCTGATGATGAGCATGGGAATGTGGTTGATGGTGGCCATGAGGATGGCATAGCATTGTCCATAGGCGTGATAGAGAGGCAGGAATCCCGCCCATTTCTCCGAAGGTTCGAAGTCGTAGAGAGATTTGATCTGCTTGACGTTCGAGACAACGTTGAAATGAGACACGCAGACGCCCTTTGGCAATCCAGTGGTGCTGGGCGATTGTCAGCTTCACGTACAAAACATGACAGGATCAAGCGAACGTACCCGGACGAGAAGTTGATGGCAGCAATTGTGTTCACTGCCTCGTCGGGACTGAGCTTCTTCCATTGCCACCGCTCACCCTGCTCGGGTGTCCCCAGAATGACTCGCCAATCTGGAAGACCCTCAAGTGTGCCTGTCTCACGGTCCGAGAAGACATAGAGTCGCAGACCCGGCACAGCTGCTTTGGCGGCTGCAGCCTTCGCAGTCGAGATCAAGGTCGGATGCACAAGCAGGACCTTTGGCTGCAAAACTGTAATTTGATATTCCAATTCTGGACATCAACCATAAGTACGATATTCATTTCTCTCAAGGACCGTGTTTCGCCAGAGCTGTACCTACCTTTCACAGTGAAAGACGGGTTGGCTCCAGAAAAAGCAGCACCAATGCCGACAATTCCAAAATATGACACTGGAATCATGATATGATTGGGCGTGAAGAGCAAGCATCTATCCCCTGCTTCAACGCCTAACTGTTGAAGACCATAGCCAAACCGCTTCGCCAAAGCCAAGGCACTCTTTGGAGAGTTCCAGACCGACGTGTCGGCGGCATTGATCCAGAGCGGCTTATCGGACACAGGTTGATCGGCGGGGAACAGGAAATCTAGGATGCTGCATTTCTGCAAGGGCAGGGACGGGATCTTTGAGAGGAAAGGCATCTTCGGCGCAAAGAAGGGAAGCGAAAGCAAGGATCAACGTCCACCACGTTTTCCAGCGCACAAACACATTTGGAAACGAGCGTGAAGGTGTATATCAAGAGGTACATACCGGCGAGCTGGCTCGACCCGCATGGCGTGGGCTGTTGCCGTCTTGGACGAACCAGTAGCCGAGACAGCATGGCAGAGCATGGCAGAGGCATGGCAGAGGCATGGCTGGGATCAAGTGGGATCACAACAGCTTGTCTGTAGGATGCGTGCAGAACACCACCTCAGAGCAAACGACGTCGATTGTGTCGAAGTCGCGGACATTCTGCGGTGGCCCGTGCTGGTAGACCACCCGCCACATCTCCGCAACTTGACGAGGTTGTTTACCTCGGCCTTCCCTTCTTGGGCACTCGCAGCAACCGGTCTCTGGCTATCTGTGGGCCTGGTGCATTGGTTCAAAACGACGAACAACAGCCTCATTCCATGTGGATTCTCACACTCACAACTACGAAAACTCGTACTCGGGACGGCAAGACGGCATCAACACCATGGCCACCATACCAGATCACCCATCTCTGGCCCGGATCCCTCCAGGATACAGGACAAAGCTGAGCCCCAAAGCAATCGATATCATTGCGAGAGTGTACGACTGGGTCGAAAATGAATGCATTCCGGCAGATCACATTGTCAAGGCTCAACTGGAGAAGAACCGGTGGGCAATGCCGCCATACATCAAAGAGTTGAGAAAGAAGGCAAAAGCAGAAGGATTGTTCAATCTCTTCCTACCGAACCACTTCAAAGAAAGCCCTGGACTCACCATCCTGGAGTACTCATGCTGCTGTGAAATTCTTGGGCGAGTTTACTGGGCTCCGATGGTAGGTGAGAAAGCGCTGGAGTGGTCCAGACATGGACTGAAGGAGAATCTAGACCCTCAACTGCCACGCTCCAGATACCGGTAACATTGAGCTTCTGGCCAAGTACTGCACTGAAGAGCAGAAGAAGAAATGGATGCAGCCTCTTCTGGACGGAGACTGGTTGTCAGCCTATTCAATGACAGAGCCTGATGTTGCTGCTTCCGATGCGACCAACATTTCGTGTCGCATTCGACGGGAAGGAAACGAGTACGTGATCAACGGCCGGAAGTTGTACGGCAATTGGATCGCGAACGAGGACATCAAGTTCTACATCCTGATGGGATGCTCTGACCCAGACAATCCGGATCCTTGGAAGCGGCACTCGACTGTGATTGTGCCCAGGGATGCTCCAGGTTTGAAGGCGGTTCGATACATGACAATCATGGGCTACGACTGTGCTCCCGAGGGCCATGGTGAGTATGTGTACGAAAATGTGAGGATTCCTGTGGAAAACATTATTCTGGGAGAAGGCCGAGCATTTGAAATCGCTCAGGGTCGACTTGGTCCGGGGAGAATACATCATTGGTGAGTTGGCTCCAAGGGCACGCTTCCTGCAAACTGACGGGATTGGAGCATGCGTCTACTAGGACAAGCTGAGCGCGCATATGAGCATGCACTCATCCGAGCTACGGATGCGAGAAAGAAGCCCCGGGGCAAATTGATTGGTGAGTTCGACAGCAACATCGAACGGCTCGCCGACATGCGAATGGAGATCGACGCTCTTCGCCTGGTGGTTCTGAATGCTGCAGAGACCATGGACTTGATGGGCAATGTGGCCGGGAGATATGCCATTGCCCAAGCGAAGATCATGGTGCCCTTAGGCGTGACCAAGATCATTGATGAGTGCATGCAAATGTTCGCTGGGCAAGGTCTGACACAGCACACGTTCCTCCCAGAAGCTGTAAGGCCCCTGGAACCCTTTCTTATCGAGAATACGTGATTCCCCCCACTCCCAACCCCTCTTGGTAGCCTTTGTGAAGAGTGTCTCAACTCGAGCTAATGGGCATTCGCAGTGGACATATGCCAGATTCGCTCGGATCGCCGACGGGCCAGACGCTGCCCACAAGCATCAAGTCGGCCGAGATCAGCTGAAGACTGCGGCTGAGGTCAGGTCGAAACATCTCGGGTACAAGAGGAGATACCATGAATTGGCGAGAGCGTGGGGGGTGCCTGCAACAGAACGGTTTGAGTATGTCGAGCGGATCGAGAAACTGTAGGAGCACCAGAGGTGCCTCGAGACACCCAGGGGACACCCAAAAGGCAGCGAACAAGCACCGAAGAGGAAGATCCTGAGCATGATTTCTAATCGTTGTGTCACGGATACACCACACTGACCACATTGACCACAGCAAGGAGCAGCAACAAGCACAATTGATTCTCTGAGGTAGGGATGTCCAGGTACGTGGTCACTGCGAAGGGGCGGTTGAATAGACAAATAATGAACAGTGACGTGATTGACGAGGCCCGTCAGAAAGCCTAGTGCAGCCCAGTCAGGACCCTGATGCCTCCACCGAGTACCCTAGAGCCATGCCAATAAGGACACCTATAGGCACGCCCATAAGCGTACCTAGACGCCCATGACCATCCCCCTAAAACCATCCCCAATGCCCCCAACAACCCCCAACGACTCCCTCGTAAGTAAGGCCCCCAAAGCAGTACCTTCCCCAAGCAGGTCGCTTCGAGTCGTACACCTTCCCATAACAGCCTAATACCACCTGACCACCCTAATAGGAACTAGTCGCCTCATTCCCAAAGTGTCGAGCGACATGTTTCGCCCGGTCAAAATTTCGCTTGCTTCGCCAGGGTGTTTCGCAGGGGCGCTTTGGGGATAGTTGGCGGTTGAGGGTGGTTGAGGCACCCCGAGGGCACCCCAAGGCGCCTTGTGAGGGTAGGGCGAGAAGGGCGAGGGGGGTGGTGGAGGTGGCCCTGGTGGCCCCTACTTGGTAGGCCATGATGGCATGTGCCGAGGGCAAAAGTCAATTGCCAAGGCCTGACCGCCCCCGCGTCCTTCGTCCTTCTTCCGACTTCTCCAGAATTCCCCCCGTGTGCTAATTCCTAGCTTCATCTAGTATCCCGTCGTCCGTACCTTCGCAGCATCATCGTCGACGAGAACCTTCTGAAAACTCTCAATCAATGATGGAGACCATGGCCTCCGAGGTGGTATTGCCCATCCAGTTGGCCACAGGCCCGCCGCCATCGAGCCGCAAGCCCAAGCAGATCAGCGACAAACGACGCGACAAGAAACGGGTGGCCGACCGACATTGTCAACGTCAGGCTCGAGCCCGAACGAAAAACAAAATCGCCGAGTTGGAGTCTCTTGTAGCACATCTGACAAGCCAGTCAGGCAACGAAGTCTGCCGAGAGCTGAGGGAGCAGCTCGAGACCGCCCGCACCGAATGCCGCTCTCTCAGACGCAAACTCGCGACGATATATTCCCTCGCCCAGATCAACCTGGACGAAGACTCAGAGGCAGCACGCCCCGACGACGCTACGGAGAAGGGTATGCTGCAATGGGTGACATTGTGACATTGTTTGAGGCGGCTAACAAAGGCTTGCTAGAAGGCGCCGACTTCTCTCCGCCCTTTACGCTGCCCGGCCATCCCAGGTCGCCCGTGGTGGTCGTGGACGATCCCCGTGTAGATGCCAGCAGCGAACCTGGCCATCAGCCGCGCGGGCCTGTGTGTAACGTCCACGGTCAGGCTGAATTCGGCTTTCCCCTCGATGACAGCCTCAATTTAAACTTTTCGGATGCCATGTTCGATGAGCAAACCTTCAATCCGATGGGGTTAGGGGGGGCACCGCTTGAGTTGGATGAAATGTCCGGCCCCCACAACAACAACACACTCAACGCAACAGCCACCACGCCCTCGCCCATTCCGCTCTCGTTTCCCGAAAGTGGGTCCTCGTGCACGTGCTCTCACCACAACACCAACACCCACCCTCACAAACAGATGTGGAATTTTGTGAGTGACACGCTGCAGAATTGGAAGACTCACAACTGGCCTCGACTCAGGGACGACGAAGTCCACGATGACATTGCCGTCCGCGCTGTCATAGCGGGCTGGGATGAGCCCACCCTCAGCAACTTAAGTCCCTCGTGGCGCATCTTGCGCGATGTCGACCAGAAAGTATGGGCCAACTCCCGCAACGTCGATCGTCTGGCGGTTATTTGCATCATGAATCTACTGCTCCAGGTATGCTGTCACTCCAATTAATGGCCATGGGTGTGTCTGACTTCAGATAAAGTGCCACCTCAACCCTTCGGAGGAGAATATGTCGAGGCTGCCTTCTTGGTATCAGGCGAGGTACCACTCCCCTCTCTCATTGTCCGATGGTGGTAACGACAGCGCTGACCAGCTCATAGGCCGTCACAATTGGCTCAAAAACATGCCTATGCTATTGATTTTTTCGTTTGGTATGTGGCTACCCAGCAAGACTCTGCGAGAGAACAAGATGGTCTGATCTCTTCTTTGATAGGCCGGGCATCCGCGAGCGATTCATCTATCACTATCACAAGTACTGTTCCAACAAGTTCTGGGCGCTTCTGGCACAACATTTCCGCTTTGTGTGGCCATATGATCTCCGTGATTGTTATGTACATAACCGACAGACTGGTAGATATCAACTATCAGACTTGTTCCGCCGTCACCTCAATGACCTGACATCCTTCACCTTTGCAAGAGACATGTTTGGCAACTACCCAGAATTCGGCAGCGACATCCCAAAGTACATGAAAATTCCGACAAGCCTGGCTCCCAAGCAGCTGGTCAATCAATCACAGAAACGGAACTACCAGCAGATTCCCGGTAGCCAGAAGTTGATCGGATTCAGTCCTGTGCCTTCGGCGGGCGCGCAAGGACAGTGGTACCAACCGCCAGACGAGATGAGCAAAAGCATCGGCCCTGTCTTGTGGGCTCCACCGCTCCAATCCAATCAATTTTTCTAGAACCACAGTGTACAGGACAGGGTATATCGATATTTGCAGGAAGCCTTTTCCGGGAAATTTGACTTCAAGGGGATGGTTGGTAGGGCGTTTGCAGGGTGACATTTGAAATGATGATAATGTACGTCCCGAAAAGTCCTTCGACGTCGTGTCGAGGAAGAACCTCCATTGTATTAAGTGCAGTATTTAACCCTTTCATCTACGAGGACAAGGTTTACGACCAGAGGAGATGAACGTCGCGGGGGTTGCCAAACCAGTTGAAGTTTTTGGATGGAAGACTTGGAGTGATTGAAGAGGATGTAAGTGCGTGATATGGGCGCATATTCAGAAACAAGAGGGCAAAGTTGAGATGTCAGACAGGATGATACCATGTTCTCTTGTCAGAATGTTCAGGTGCTCGCTGACTTTGAACCGGATCATGTTGATTGTTTTATGCCGACCTTCCTCTTTATGACGTGAAATGGTCCTCTCAGATGAGTTGGACACGGACTTGCGCCGCCATCGCCTACCTGCACATATTTATCCCTTTCACTTCGTTTTACTTTTACTTCACTCTATTTTATTTCTCTGTCGCCAAAGCTGTGCCTGCCTCTCATTTCAGCATCTTGGCTTCAACAGTCAGGTTCAGCACAACTCAACACCCCACGCGTCGGTCCATTTCGAGCCCGCGAAGAGCGAGTTGATGCACAGCACGTTGCTGGAGACACCAGGGGTTATCAATGTCCAGGGGATTTTGAAGGATCGAAGATGTCGGCCGCTGCTAGCGAAGAGGATGAGATACAGGAAGACTACGAAGTAGACAGGTGAGTCCTTGTTTTGATCACTCCTGGGAAGCTACTAATCTTTCAGTACATATGCAAGTCCGGTCGCCAAGGTGATTGTCGGATCACCAGCACAAGTCTTTTTCATGCACAAGAATCGTTTGACAGAGGCGAGCGAGTTCTTCAGGGCTTGCCTTTCAACAGGGATGATCGAGCAACGAAAGAACAAAATCATTCTCTCAGAGGACCCATGTCGGGCCTTCAAATTCGTAGTAGAATGGATCTACAAACACGAGATCCTCGAACCTAACCATAATGACGATGCAATGTCTGCCTTACAAGCCTGGATACTTCCGACAAGTATTGCCTGCCAAATCTCCAAAATGCTCTTATGGACAACCCCAGAACGTTCTGGGGCCACGAGTACATGCGTCCTCGATTCTTGTCATTATCTGCCTGAGAACACGCAAGACACTATTCCTCTTCAGCAACATGTTTTGGATCAATTATCTCACGATTTGGCGAATTGTCCTTCTTGTCAGTACAGATCGGAGCATGGCATGGGCTGCCATGGAGAAAGCACTCAGGACTTGCTAGCCAGCACAGAGATTTCTGCAAGGCGGTTCTGGGCCGCGAACAATCTTGAAAGAGATAACACTCTACCATCCGACCTGGAAGGATGCCATTATAACGTTGACAAAGAAGGTGATATCTGCCAGAAAAAAGAAGACTGACGATCCCAAAGACGTCGAACCTCCAGCATCGCCTCAAAAAGGGCGAGGTAAAAGACACTAGGCATGAGGCAAATGGTCTCAATCAACAGATTGGATGCCCTGATAGACAAACAGCCCCCTGCCTCGACAAAAAAACCAATACGACATGAAGACAGGATATGCAAGGGTTTGGCCCCTCTGGCTAGTCTTGAATTGTGAGAATTCAGGAGCCGCGCTACAACCACAACCGTGACCGTCTACTCTCTCCCTGCGGTCATTGTCCATGCTGGAAAGCGCTACCCAGTTCTATTCGGTGTCAACAATCTTGGCTGCGCTTTTCAGCTGCGATCGGGACGATCTTGAGAAGGAACAATGAATGAGATAGTTGGGGTTCTTGTTTCTCACCCTTCCATCACTACCAATAAAGTCTCGAACAAGGTGAAAGCGGATCAAGAGATGTCGAAATGTCTGCCTGGTGTTGTTCAGCAACAATAGGATCACACTGGCTGTTCAACTCGCGTCGGCGGCACCGCGACAACGCTGAAATTGACGAGGCTGGGCTTGGGCAAATTTGAAAAGGGGACCAGCCAACGAGCAACGCAAATAGCAGAGCATCTCAAGCTTGTTTATGTTTACTTTCCATGAATGACGTGCCCTGTTCCGAAAGGCAGCATCGACTTGATGGGAACCCAGGTGCTCGTCCGGTGCCACCTGACGAATCAGCCCATTCTTCGGTCATTTGGCCTGCCGCGTCTTCTCTCCTCGTATCGACGAGGTTGCCAGAGCTTTCGCGTCAGAACGGCGTCAGAGAAGGTAGGTGACTTGGTCGGAGGCTGGAAGCACTGGTCAATCACTCAGCGTCTTCCCCGCCGTGATCGCACAAGCGAACAAGGTACCTATGTTCATTCTGTTTGTTATTTGCCTTTCTCATTCATTTGGACCTCTGGATATGTTTATCCCACCCATTTCGTGCGCAAATCATCCTTGTGGAAATAAGTTTTACGGCAACTCGACTTCGTTCCTGCTCATGCGTGACTGGCTTTCTTGCCTGTTGAGGTGAGGGCGTCTGTCTCTACCTCGAACAACGTCCTCCAGGCTATATGGACCTGAAACCGGTAGGCCGGGAAAATTATTGAATTCAAGAAGACTCTATCTCTCTTCCGCACCTATACCAACCACATCTCTGCGAAATCGCTGTTGATGGCCCTGGGGCGGTTAAAATCTAGTCGGCGAGGCCGCCGACTAGATATAAAATGCAAATCCTCCTAGCCACAACAACAGCGAACGCTGCATCTTGTAGCAAGTGGGCTGAGAAGCTATATACGACATTGAAGGAGCGGGCTGTCAGACAATCATCCCAAGCGCGTGGGCATGCAGTTCACCACATGGGTTTCACGGAAGGAGAGTATGAAACGGGATGGCAAGAGCTGTCAACGAGGCTGATCAACACTAATGAAGAGACCGCCTCCACGGAGAGGGTCGTACTTGTAAGTCAAGGTGAAGAGCAACTTGTGGAGGGAAACACGAAGCGTGAATCTTGCAACATTGCGAGAAGGCCGTATCCCCTGAGAAGCTGCGACAGCGAACATCGGTAGCAACAACGAGCTCAACTTGCCAGATCATTCCCTGCGATCGACGTCTCTTCAACGCCGGCCGCGGTCTTTGTGGCCTAATCAAATACATCATCAATCGCCCATCCCAGCATCCTCCTTGCCCCGGTCCCCCCAAACATCAACGTCGGCTCTGGCCACCAGACTGCCTTATCAGACCACGCCCTGGAAAGGACTTGCTGCAGTCGATTGCCGGCTCTGATGTCCATCGCGGACAGTTCATGTCGCCGCTCTTTGGTCGAGTCCTTTCATTCCTTTCGCTCTTCGCCCCTTCCTACTGGCGGACGACGGAGATATCACGTCCAAGACACTGCAGACACGCCGATCTCTAACGATGCTAGTAGGTTGGCGACGGTCAATGGTTTTGAATGATGTGTCTGTGACAACAACTACCTGGCTAGGTAGTGAATCCCCGCGTGATCTTCCCGTTGAAAGAACGACAGTGGGAGTGAAGAATGGGACTGGCGTGCGACAATTTCTCATGAGCTATGGTGAGTGTTGTTTATTCTTCTCAAATTCTCTGCTTCTACGTTTGAAAATCCTCCATGCTTCCTCACTGTTGAACCCATTTCCAAGTGCCATACCGCAACCCTCAACCCGGGTGGTCTCCCTCTATCCACATCATGGACCCAAACGAATCAGATACAGACTCTGGCTCAAAGAAGAAGGCTTTAGACAGCACATTGGTCACCGATCGGGTAGAAGCTAGGTTGTCACAGTCAGTGCACAATCCCGTGGCTTCCCTTCATGACCCTAACTCATTCTTAGCCTTTGCCGCCCACCCCATCATCACAATTTCAGTCGGTCAAGAGAAGGTAACTTACCAGATGCACAAGGACGTATTGGTCGTAAATTCGACATTATTTGCGAAGATGTTTGCTTCCGGCATGATCGAGGTGCAGACGAACGAAGTTTACTTTCCAGAAGTCTGCTGCGAAGTCTTTGAACACTTTGCCTCCTGGATTTACCGACCAC
Organism: Cladophialophora bantiana CBS 173.52; assembly: GCF_000835475.1. Lineage (NCBI taxonomy): Eukaryota > Fungi > Ascomycota > Eurotiomycetes > Chaetothyriales > Herpotrichiellaceae > Cladophialophora > Cladophialophora bantiana. The sequence goes on from NW_015971591.1 coordinate 129,365, forward strand.
TTGAAGAGATGCGGCCCTTTGAAGAAAGGTCAAAAGAGCCGTCGCTCTCATTCCATCCCATCTCACATCAACTTACATGTTTTCTTTGCTTTGCCCCTTTCTCTTCCCATCGACTCCTGCCTTCTAGGTTCGCTATTATCTCATTTTCCTTTCTTAGTCCTTGCTCTTGGATCCAATCCCGCCTTTTTAGTTGCGCCATCGTCGTGGTCCACGGACATGCAAAAGGGTCTCGACAGACCTCCCGGCCCGGGAAGTGATGAGAACATACCTCTATCGAGCCTCTATCGAGGTATATTAAAGAGTGTCGCCAACGCTTAAGTTCATTTGTCAGTTAACCGTAACCTGCGCCAGCTTCACAACATCTCCTGTCGTAACAGTCCCAGCAAGCGAGCACACGTATCTCGTTCATAAGAAACTGCTCGTTACCAGATGGCTTTCTTTGCCAAACGTCTCGGGTGCGAACGGAAGAGTCACTCCCAAACGAGGTGAAACTCTCCGATGACGGTGACCCCGATATGATCCATCATCTGATCACCTACATCTATACCGATCGGGTCGACTTCTCGGACGAAGATGACGAGGCCATTTCCATCATGAAGGCATGGGTGTTGGCGGAGAAGTTCTGCATGCCTGACCAGCAAAACCAACTTATCGACTATCTGATGGAGCACTGGCAAGACGAACAGGTGAGGCCGGCCAAGGTTGCTTGTGTCCTAGACAACGTCAGTAAATATAGCCCGCTCTCAAAGTTGGTAATCGATCGATTCACCCACGATCTCGCCTTTGAATATGATTACTTTTTGGGTCAGAAGAATCGAGAGGGAGCAGAGGAACACGACAAAGAGTTCGGTGCGCTGTGTTCTAAAACCGGGTGCTCGGTAATACGTCTTGTCTGGGACGACCTTTGTCTTCTCGATGATGATAACGATGCTAAGCGCCCGAAGCCCCTTGCCCCGATCAATCAGGGGTGCAAGTATCATGTGCATGCTGGAGGCGGATAAAGCGGGAAAGGTGAGAAAATTCGATCAGCAAGATAAAAACAATTTCGACGTCAACCACGGAGATATGACCACAGAGATTCTGGCCTCATGGCACGTAAGGAAGCGGTGAAGCATTGGATCTCAGGAACAAAGAAAGGAAGAAGGGGGCGGGGGAGAATTTGAGTATTGAGAATCCAGTCGGATTGATTGACGACTCTCTTCATCGCAAGGAACCAAGCAATGTTGGAAGAAAGGATAGCTTTTCACAAACTAAATGGAGCCACTCGATGGTCAACTATTTGTGAGACAGGCTCGGTCTTGATGAAAGATATGTCGTTGTCCAAGATGGTCATTACCAGATCGGGTGCTCTTTGCTAGAATCAGCATTGGAACAAGGTTTTGGTGTCTCCTCGAAGACCAGTGCGGATGAGCGTAATGCCATCAGGAGAAGAGAAAGCATTTTACAGCGATCAAATTTGTCCTCGCGCTGGCTCTCGCGCTGACTGTGAGAAACATCAGGAAGTAGAGTGGTCTGGGAAAATGAGTCGGCCTCATGGACATTTAATTTCACACAGCGTAGTCGGCGTACGTACTCAACCGCTGGCCGCCTGGCAATCGCATCTTGATAGCAGAACCCATCCATCTCCAACCGGGATCCGCGATACTTTGTTGATCAACACAGCTTTTCCTGGCTAGTTGGAAACCCAGAGCTCAATACTCCACGATTTCGAGAAGAGCGTAGACGTTCTTCAGGGGCGACGAGTTCACGGGATGGGTTGCGCTGCTTCGAAAAGCGATGTGCCTGAGATCCTGAAACACGGCGATCGAACCGACCGGTGCGTTTGAGCAAAGCAGATGTCTGATTTCGTGTCATGGATGGTATTGTACATGTTGTCCTCGAGAGATTCTGGTCTATCTTTTGGGTTGATCCGAGTTCCGCGCGGCATCGAACGTGACCTTTCCATCACGGCTGACGCTTGCCATTGACAATCTTGGCTGCGAGGCGGCTGGCGAGACAGGTACGGCAGGACCCGGCTTGGACAGTTCCGGGGCGGCGGAGCGGACGCTGGAAATAGCCTCCTGAACAGTGCCTGCCGGGGTATCTGCAATCTCGTTCACCTCTTGGGCGGTCAAGACATCGATTACCCTCGCAGCTCTGCTCTGAATCAAGAGCGTTGTTGGGCCGCTAAACTGTAAGAACAACCGGTCCCCCCAAATAGTCCTTCGACTCCATGTTCGGATTCTGTAAAGCATATTGGCAATGAACTTGTAAGTGTTGCTGGTCTTTAACGTCTCGACGAATTTCGACGATGGGAAGAAGTTTCCGAGCTGAAGAGGTATTTGGAATTGAACGCTTGATGACTTGAATCGGAAGGGCAAAGGCACCGGAGAAGGTGATGATGAGCTGTAAGCGAGTATGTTGGAAGGATGGACTATGTAAGTCTCCCCCTCTGCAAGTTCAACAGAGTAAACTTGGCCTTGACCTGCGAGCGCCAGGAGTCCTCTTCCGGTGACGTTAGAACTCCCCCAGTATGCGAGCGAAAATCTTGTGTTTATACTCGGCTTCACAGAGAGCGTGCTGCCAGTCCATGCCAACAGAGCTTTTCTTTGCGCCAGCTTCCAGTCCATCGTGCCATCCAGCTGCAAAACAGCGAATGTGGTCATTGGCGACCTCGTGGCTATAAGAGCATTGGCGGGGGACGTCGAGGTAATCTTCTGGTACAGGAAAGGTATACCGATCAGGGCGCGGCGAACGGGATTGAGGATTCGCAAGGTCGAGACAGTCCCGTTGGGATCTCCAGCAAACGCCACCAGTGTTCCACGACGAGTATACAGCTCCTGGGAAGGAGAGAGGGTGACAGAAAGCAGCGAGAATGGACTTCCAATGACCTCGAATGAAGCGTCTGAATGAGTTAGTAGGTGCACCCTCTGAGCAAGAGATTGATCTGACCGGGTGATGCAGAGGTCAATGATCTACCCGCCACGTTGATTCTGCCGGTGTCTGTTGCTGGCGTCGCTTGCACCGAAATGTACTTGTATCCGCCAACCCTCCGTCCAGCGACCAAATGCGCCGGATACGCCCATTTCCGAGGGAACTTGGACAGACGTCGCAGGCTCTGAGCCGGAATCGGGGGCATCTTGGCGCCAGGTAGCGGTGGATTTTTGGGCCGAGGAATCCGACCCTGAAATAGGGCTGTTGGAGTCTATGTCGCTCAGAAGATTGTTTTCAAGTTTCGAAGATGCACTTGGAAGCTGCAAGCTTGGGTTCAAAATTGGACAAATATGCCAAGATGAAGATTCGGGACTACTCCGGATTGGGGTATGGGTGACGCCGCCCTGTGCTTCCCCGGGCGTGCCCGGCTCCCGCATCTCACCAGCCGTGGGGCTAATTTAACCACCTTGGTGAACATGAATGTCCATGAGGATTGAACGCCCAGATTGATATTAACCCACATGGCTCTACCTCGTACTTGAACTGATGATATTAGACCGCCCATCCCTTGACCATCGACTGATAACAGGTATAAAACCCCTTTAGTAAGGAGTCTCTTAGACCTCCTCACCTCCTATGTGCATCGAACAGCCGACTACCTAGTAACCTCGATTGGACTGCCAAGAAATACACGCCTCCGCAAGCCACTGCTACAGTGCCAGGTACAATGCTTTAAAGGGTCGGCACAAGGACGCGAACAAGTATCGAGAGAAAGTCCGCCTAATAGACCCCTGCATGACTCTAGCTTGCGTCTCAAAATTGGGAGCTTTTGGGGCTGCGTTGATAAATTTACAAGGCTAAACCCCCTCTGACATTTGCAAACTTTCCGCTGTTGAGCCTCTGCTTGGAGTGATGCGATTCTTACGACAGACACATGTTCAGTTATACCTAGCGGCACTGTCGCTACTACCCTTCGCCACAACTGAAATCGCGTTTACTTCGTTCCCCCCCGAAGCAGAGGTTGGCAAGAGCTACAAGATAGCTTGGACGGGCGCCAATGGACCTGTGAGACAGTTAACCCATGACATTGTGTGAAAGCCAAATTGATTTTAGATAGATTTATATTTGGAACAAGTAGGCATCGGCGTTTCCTGGATCGATCTTGTCTGTGACGGTATGCAGTCTCTCGTACGGTGAACTCTACTAATCGTTGGGCGTAGGAAGCGGAGAGGAGACCTTCTGGACACCATCCACGGAGCTCGAAGTCCACATTATGTATTGTTTCGTCATTTATGAACCTGTATCTGTCGAACAATACAGCACTTCGTATTTCCAAATCACAGCTAGTGCTTCGACAAACAGCACCACCTCCAGCATGCCAACACCATCCACGTCGACAAGTCCAAACACGTCGACACGAACCACGGCGCAAGTAACCAGGACCGTAACATTATCGAGCCTCGGCCGAAAATTCTGCGGCCACCAACTATATGAGCAAACCAAGTGGACTAAGCGCTGGAGGTATAGCAGATGTCGTTCTTGGGACAGTTGGCCTGTTATTACTCTCAGTCATCTCCGCCCTACTGTGCTGAAAGAAAAGGTTGCGCAAAAGCCTTACACAAGAGAGAGATCCGCAACGAGCAGTGGAAAATAAGGAGTCGAGCAATAGCTCTGCGGCAGAACTCTCCAGCAGACCGATCTCATCCGGATTGCATGGCCAGTCGAGGACGGAGTAAGTAGTACCGGGTTAAATGAGAGAAGAAGGGACTTGAACGACAACTGCAAATATCGAAAACAATCATAATATCTCAAACTTATTGCCTACTTGCCATGCTCGCACCACAACATCCTCCCATACAAGACGTAAACCTCGACGAATCTCTCCCCAGTCACGAATTGTAGCATAGCTCTAGCTACGAGCTGTTCTAGGAGAGCCTCAGTCTGTTGTGGCTGTCACGGCCCCAGTACTCGGTACAAGTACGTATATATACAAAGAAGAGGCGGGTTGAGGGGGCAGATTCCCTAGCTACGGATTATCTGATGACATCATACCTTAGCGCCTTGGCACTACAATTCCCGTTCCTATACTCGGTAGCGCGTAATACTTCTGCCTCGTTTGTCTCAACGTATCTAGGTAGATATCACAACACCAGGACCTGTATGATCTCGCTCCTTGCCCTGTCCAAACCATCAACGAGGCCCTCAGCCAGCCATGGCTTGGTTGGCGTAAAAACCACGCAATACGGAGTCCGATTTCAGAGCCGCTGCAGCAGCTCACCCGATTGGAACCGAGGTGGTTCTACCCTGTGCTCACCAGCTAACCCCTTGATGGCCTTAGCCGAAAGGGTGTAAGAAACAATCAAAAGTCAATCAAAATCTCGAGTCATTCACGACACTATCAATTGCATGACATGGTTTTACAAGAAATACTGGAGTTGATATCTATTCAGTATTGATACGCATCAATTACCACTCGACATGTCAGGGGGTGCTCCGATCAGGAGGCGCTCCTCCGACATGGCTCCTCTCACCGCTCTTATAGCTCGATATCCTGTTCTCCAAAACCTTTCATCTTTCCTGTCGACGATAGACCTCTTCAACCTAGCACGTACCAACCGAACCCATTACTCATACATTTTACTTTCACGGACTACTTTCGATACTCTGTGCCGTAATTGTCTCTGCGATGGCAGCGGCCTCGCTAAACGTCAAAATTTCGTGGGACTATATAGCCTTGAACATCGGAACTATCGTTGGGGCAACAAACGCAGGATATGGCAAGACGAGCCTATTGAAATTCAGCTATATAGAACCAAGTGTGATAGTGCACGCGCTTTGCCATGCCGGAAATGTGGCATCAATGTCTGCGAGGTGAGTTTAAAGAGCATCGCTTCACTTGTCAAGCCTCAACACCCTGAAAGTTGCTTCGTACTCATACCGGTTGAATCAGGAATGCCGGTACTATCCCCGCGAGCCTCCACTAGCAGGCTATCCTAAACGCCGGCCACATCTCAACAGCCCTTTTCAGAATGAAAACATAATATGTCTTTGTCCCGACTGTGACGCCAAAACGGAATCTGAAGAAATCCAGGGCAATTTCCTAAACGAGCTTTGTGACTGTGACATCTACACACGCTGGATATGCCACAAATGCGCCGGGGAAGAAGAGGAGTTCACGCGGGACCATTATGCCAATAATACGGCCCACGAATGGGATGAGCAACGATGGAAGGATGGCGAGGGCAAAACGAAAATGATGATTGACCACCAGCATCCCATAATGGTATGCCTTTACACTCAGATCGGCTAGTTTCCGACTTATTAAGTTGCCTTGGACTAACGCCTAATCCACCAGTTCTTCTGCCCGTGTGGTGCTTACGTCCCCACAGACACTCGACCACGATGCACGTGGTGTAAACGGAGACATCTGCCAGAGACTGAGTGGAGTCAAGAATTTGTGGAAGTGGGTTCTAAGATGCCCATCTTCGACAGTGTGAGTGAACACTTTGGTGGTATCTTTCCTGCTATCATCTTAAGTACTGACCGTGTACGTAGGATCCGTGCTATCCACCGTATGTCGGAGACACTACTGCAGCAGATATTTGGAGCGACCTCGGGCGACCCTATCCGCCGCTCCAGTACGATGGCCCAATATGGGAGGTGCCTTGGCAGCGTGGATGAGCGCCCGCCTGAGCTTCGAGCAGCGTTGACATTGCTTGAAATGCCAAGATGAACAAAGACTACGGAATTACTGCAGCGCATCCGATTGGAATGGAGGAGGTGCTTGCCTGGACGCGGTACAGAGTACTCACCCCGAGCCACGGCTAGCCTGAGGGGGTCAGTCATCACACATGTCTCACGAGTCGTAGAGGCTACCGAGATGGTCTTTTACGGATGTTAAAGTGCCAAACTCACCAGTTTCCGCGGCTCCTCGAGAACAAAGTCAGCGGGCTCGCTCCAAAAGGTGCCACCGGGCGGATTTATGAAAAGGGCTGGCCTAGTCTCTGTTCTTTTAAGAGATCGTCAGTCTCCGAAGCCGTGGCAAGTGTTGGGTACCAGTTTCTTTTCTGGACCAGATTCGGGACTTCTTGATAGGTTAGTTAGGCTGGAGCTCTAACAAAGGAATGCCACGACTCTAATTTTTCTGCATGCTAGACAGGGGTTTCTGATGGTGGAATATTTTTTTCACTAAAATGAGTAGAACACTACCTAATATTCATGAATAAAAGACACAAGAATCCCCCTGGGGCATTTCCACTCCTTAGGTATCTCCTTTTTGGATAGACCCGTGGCTCCAGTTACAGCCTTGCTGCAGCGGATATATCAGGCCTTGGGAATTTACTCCAAGACCCAACGTCAACACCGTAGTTTCCGAGGCTTGCGCTTGACAAAGGCACAATTGTTGCTCGCCACGAAGCTCCGGCCACCGGGCCCATAAGTAGTCCACAATCCGAGTCGTCATCGTAGCCACTTTCAGAATTGAGGCCACTGTCGAAGGAGAGCCCCTCCGAGGTCAAGTCAGCTTGAATTTTCAATTTGCTGAACTTGGTCATTGAAATGGCCATGCTTGACCCCGCAAGGAATTGGTGGTTGAAAGCTTGGAAAGGAGTACCGTTTACGTCCTTCGGGAAGTGTGCTAATGGCAGATCTCACGTAGCTGCTAAAGTTGGATGTTGGGTCGGTCAATGATTCTCTTTGCTGCTCGACGGTCGAAGTCTCCGACTGAGCTCTAAGACGTGCATCTGCGCGTTGCAAGAGCGAACCTTGTGATTGAAACCCTCCGAAAATTGCGGCCGAGGGTGGACTTCCGTTTCCAGATGGGCTTGCTATGAACTGATGGTAAAGAGCTTAAGGTGTTTGGAGATCCCCTCCTGCTGACCTCTCCAGGCCCCGAGATTCTGACTGCCATGGGCTGAAAGGCATGTGAGGTCGCGCTCTTTCCACCAGTTCATAACATTGCCTAAAAGCAGTCAGTATCGCTTGCGCCTGACCCGCTGGAGACCAGGTCTCTGTCGAAAGTAATACTCGAGTATCAGGGACCTACGCAACGCAGTAGGTACAAAGGAATTGGAGTAGCTGAATGCCTTATTCTATTCACGTAGTCCTATTGACAACGACTCAACGCTTGAGAAAAAGGAAGAGTTCTCTCTCAGCCGATTCAGGTGAGAGGAGACTCTTATAGCTTCCCCTCTTTCTGTCACGTGAAAAGGGTAAGGCAGCGTTAACCGATAGCCTTGTGCCTCAACCGTCCTTTGCCTTATCCTTTCCTTTTCTTTCTATACCGTCCACCCGATTCGGGTGGAGGGCGTAGAGTACTTGGGGACAACGGTGGGCTCGTGACATCGAGGCAGCCATGAAAGAGCTCAAACTGCTAGTACTGTAAATACGGTACCCGGATTTCAATGCAGAACACATCCTCAGATACAATACTGTGGTCAGATAACAGTGAGATGTGCTTTGGAATATGAAGCAGGCATCGCCGAACTAACGCAACACACATCGAACAAAGTTAAACAAGGACTGGTCAGCTTGGACTTGCATCCACCATCGACTAGCTAGCTTTCGCGATTGGGGATAAGCATAGAGCAATGTAAATAGCAAGGCCCAGAATGCACGCCTAGCACCTGCCATACCGCTAGAGATATTGATTTTGGGATGGAACATAGAGGTGTTTGCAGTTGATGTACAAGAAACTCCGGAAGACAGATCATCTGCAGCAAAAGAGCCGGTATCGAAAAATGAGAAGAGATAGACTGTTTCTGTTTGCTTTGCGACTTGTCCTTGCAGAATCGCTTTCCGCGCTCACGATATCGAAGCTGTTTTTTGGGTTCTGTTCGGGAGGTTGTTGAATATGCCATCGTATCCTGCAGCGCTTTCGCCATGGTCTGCTTCTGACTTTGAATCATTGAGTATAGGACGGCCAACATTTCTTGTATCTGTTGCTTATTCTCTGTCAGCATCTCATCTGTCAGATTACTAGCATGATCGGCTAGACTTTCGATTTTTTTTGGTTGCATTCCGTTGACGGTGGTCTCCATGCTGGCTGACACATGACTTTTGATTGCGGCATGATCTCTCTCTCCTATGTGGTTCTGCACCATACAGAACAAGTCAGACAATTTCACAAAGCTGTGTCCAATTCAACGAAGAGTCTGTAGAATTGCAGCATCCACAGCAAGTCTACTCCCGGCATCGGAGTCTTGTAGCTCCTTCTCTTCCGGAAAAGCCCACTTTAATTGTTGAGTGCGCAGATGGCCCTATTTGCAGCTCGCACACCTCCTAAGCTGAGAAGGAGCCAAGAGCCGACGCTCTACTCATAGATGCCGGTAGTGGCATGTAATAAATCTGCCTCAGTGGTGTGATGGCGCAATATCACCGACGGAAAGCGTACACGAGGAAAGGACACCAAGTTCACCGGAGGTGTCGCAAGGACAGAATTCTAGCACGAGCCTCCACGGCCACTGGCGAGAAAAGAACTCAAGCCTGCAACATAACAGCGATTTAAATAAAGAGAACCGTGGTACTCGAGTTTCACCCGTCCAAACATAATTTGGGAATGGGAAGATTGGGTAAGTTGGTCGAGGATACATGACTTGAGTGAGAAACCTTCATCGCAGCCGCCTGACTCCGCCAAAAATACGGATCATATGAAAGACGACACCACAAAATGCTCAAGACCAAAAAGTACCTAGATATAGTCGTGAACGAAAAACCTTTGCCAAATCCGGCTTGATCCTAGGGGGCGAGCAGAGGCCGGTTTAACCTGAGCTTTAATTGAGCCTCACTGAGCAATCCCAGAGCAGCTCACCAAGCTACAAGGGGATATGTGTATATATATATATATATATGTAACACCAAGAGAAAGACAGAAGGGTGGTTGGACCTAGCAATTGACTCAATCCGTGGTGCATCCAGAGCAAAGCGTTCAACTTGCTTCCTAATATATACATATATATGTGTATACATGTATATATATACACAAACTCGGTATATATATTCTGTTGGTGCTGCTTCACTGCCGAGTGTAAAATTCTGCCGTATTTTCTCCGGCGGAGTGCGCAGTCCCGCTGTTCCCTTGATAGTCATCTTGCTCTATGGATTGTGCTCCCTCGTCTTCGCCGCCAACAAGCAATAGCGATTTTCTTCCAAATATCAACCACCTCTTACTCTACAGAAACCGACTCGATCGTCTCTCTTGAAACCATGGACGCATCTGAAGTCGACTTTAAGGAGTTTCTTCTGATTCGCTGTGGGAGAGCACGATACCAAATGACGTGGCAACCACCCGTCCATCAAATAAATCAGCAGCTACCCCGCCAAGTTCGCCGTGCCTGATCTCAGCACAAGAGGAATGTTCTTTGTATCCCTCCCACCTCATTGAAGTGATTTTTGAGAGTCGTTTTAAACTGTGGAATTGGGTGCAATGGCGGACCCATTCGGGATCATGGGCGTTATCGGCGTCGCGATCCAGATCCTCCAGCTGGCGTCCAATTTGGATTGGATTGGAATGATGCGCCAGCCGACACCAAAAGCTTCATAGCCGAGCTTGAAGTTCTAAAAACTATCCTATCCGAAACGAAGAAGCATATCGTCGACAATCCAGAGTTTATGGAAGCATTCAAAGGCCGTCACTCTACCTTGCTTTCACCACTGGGAGAGACATCACCCACCACGGACACTCCCCTTCTCATATCGACCTGCCGATCCGAGCTAGAAAGTCTCCTTGAGGATTTGGAGAAGCGGTATCAAACTCATCGAGTGAGCTGGGAACGACTAAAGGGAGTCTTCCTCACTAAACGAATGTGAGAGACTGTTGAAAACCTCCATCGGAAGTGCCAGGCCCTGAATAGCATAGCAATTATCGATGCTGCGACTCTCGGAGCAAGTACTTATAACAAGGTCAACCAAATCTACATGCGACAGCAAATGTCGGACTAAGCCGAGAATGATCAGCTCAGAAAACAGAGGAAAACGGCACTGATCCAGAAGCTTAATACTTCTCCCTATAGAGATCGTAAGGACAGGAACCCAGGGCGAGTGAAAGGGACATGTGAATGGTTCACACATCATCCACTATTTCAAACTTGGGAAGAGAGCAAATCGTCGTGCTTGCTCTAGGTACCTGGAGACCCAGGATGCGGAAAATCAGTTTTGGCAAAATACCTAGTGGATGATGTGATCCCAAGCACTCATACGAGAACTACTTGTTACTTTTTCTTTAAAGACGACTTCAGCGATCAGAGAACCTTGGAAAGCTCCTTGTGCTGTATCTTGCGTCAAATCTTCATCCAAAGACCCGATCTGCTATCAGAAGACATTCTCAACAAGTTTGAAGAGGTTGGTGATTAGCTCATCGGCCCCTTTCGTGGCCTCTGGGATATTCTCATCGACGCCACAGTGAAGCAGGATGTTGGCAATATTCGTGTTTCGACGAAACAATCTTCTAGCTAGGTTGTCTGTGTCATGGATGCCCTGGATGAGTGTGAAGATAGGGGTCAACGTCAATTAGCGGAAGCTTTACGCAAGCTCGAGTGGGCTAGACTAGGCAAGGTTGCCTTGAAATTACTACTGACAAGTCGACCATATACTCATATTCAACGCCAGTTCGGCTTTTTCAACAATCTCATACCTGCCATTCACCTAAATGGGGAAGGTGAGGCCGAGGTCGAGAAGATTTTCAGAGATATCAATGTTGTTATTGAAAGCAAAGTTAAGGACCTTGGCTCCTTGCTCCAGCTCCTCCCCGAAGAACAACAAACTCTGAAAGATGAGCTGAACCGGATTCCGCATCGGACATATCTCTGGGTCCACCTGATATTTGAAATTATCAAGGATAGCGTCGACATTACGAAAGAGTCCTTACGCACAGCTGTCCGCAATCTTCCCCCAACAATCGAGGCTGTTTACGATAAAATTCTTTGCAAGACTTGCAATCCTTCAAAGGCCAAGAGGATTTTGCACATTGTCGTAGCCGCTGCAAGGCCATCGTCTCTGGGAGAGATGGGCCTGGCTCTGGCGATCAGAGAAAATCACAAGGGATATGGTGATCTCGACCTCGAACCAGAAGGCCGATTTCGCAGCACCGTTAGAGAGATCTGCGGCCTCTTTGTGACCATTATAGACTCGAAGATCTACCTGCTTCACCAAACTGCCAAGGAATTCTTAGTCCAGAAAATGCCCTGGAACTCAGATAGTATTATCACCAACGAGACAGGCTTTCTTCATTGGAAATCTTCCCTCCGGACAACAGAGTCTCACCGAATTCTCGCAGAAGTCTGCATGTGGCGCCTCCTCTGGAAAGACATTGCAGTCTATACTGCCGACGTGGCCGCGGACTCAAAGGAATGTGTCAACAATCATATTTTGCTCGATTATTCTGCCCAAAATTGGGTAACTCATTTCCGCAATGCCCAATTGGATGACAACCACGCGATGGTTTCCATGGCATCCGGACTTTGTCATCAAGATCCAACCACTCCGTTATTTTGGTTCAAGAGCTATTGGATGAGTCAACGTTTGAATGAGCGTATGGTTTATCCCAAAGGACTCACCGGGCTCATAATTGCTTCTTTCTGTGGGCTTGAGTGTGTGGTCAAGTTACTTCTTGAAATGGACGGTCTTGACTTGAACTCGAGGGATGATAGGTACAAGGGGACTGCATTGGCGTGGGCCGCCGAGTACGGCCACGAAGGCGTGGTCAAACTTCTGATTGCCAGAGATGAAGTCGACATTGATTCAGAAAATTCCCAGCGTCGGACGCCGTTGTCGTTCGCTGCCGAACTCGATCATGAGGTCGTCGTCAAAATGCTCCTTGAAAGCGGGAAGGCGGCTGCGGATGCCAAAAGTAATTATGGCCGGACACCATTGTCGTATGCTGCCTCAGGTGGGAACGAGCGGATTGCTGAGCTATTGCTGGGCACGGGCCAAGTCGATCCGGATTCCAAGGATAATAACAACCGCACGCCCCTTTGTTGTGCGGCATGGTGTGGTAGAATCGCCGTTGTCAAACTGCTGCTCCAGACACACAGGGTCGAAGCCGACTGTGGGGATGACTACGGTAGGACACCGCTTTTATCTGCAGCCCGGAATGGACATGAGGACGTTGTTAAATCATTTCTCAGCACAGGGGAAGTCGACGGGAATTCTCAAGATTCGAGAGGACGGACTCCAATATGGCGCGCTGCGCGTAGAAAGCATGACACCATTGTTTGGTTGCTTCGACTCTCGGGCTCTGAATAGGATTTGAAATCTTTCGATTTTGAATTGTATTATTTACAGCGATGCTTGCTGTCTGGTGATCTCGAGCGATGCTGAGGGACGAGAAGTCTCCTGTGCTTTCCTGTGCACACATCTCCCTGGGAGTACAAATTTTGTACCGGGGTTGTAAACTAGTGGGAGAAGTGATTCTCAATGGATATTTCCAGGTATCCTTTGCCTTCATGACTGCCTCTAAGAGACAGGAGGTTACAACACCTTCCATATTCTCGGTATATTCCAAATTGGATCGACACTTCGACAAGTTAGATTCAGAAAGACGAGCTCCATCAAGGAAGAATCGCTTATCATGTGGCCTGGCCGGCGTTCGTCTTCAGTGACGGCCCTGTTTCCCAGTTCAAAATTGCTCCCATTATCATTAGCTGCGTCCATCAGGAGCCTGAAGTCTGCTTCTCAACTGACAGTAACTTGAGCGCGGGCATCACCAATTTGAACACCTGAATGTCACGGACAATTCGCTTCGGACCTTTGCGAAGCTGCCAAGGCTTGTGAAAAACAATCCTACCTTTGTACAAACGCAAGGAGGTTGAGCCTGGTCACGTAATACGTGAGGTCGAAGATCTTCTGACGACCTGGTCTGGGGCGAAAGCGGGCCCCTTCTTGAACGACGGTATTCTTCGCAATGGCTCTGGGTATCATCTACGATGACTGGGCACTCTGTCACAGTCAGATTTGCATCTGACTATCGGGGTTTGAATGGACGTATGCCTGGTTCCGGTCAGCCAAATAATGCAGTCGGAACCCAGTGTTGGCCGCCACTTGGACGGAAGTGGACTTGACGGTGGCCCTCCGGGGATGCCAGACTGAGAGCCCGGGTTAGATCTGGTATCTAAGAGGATTCCAGGCACAGGTGCACGATCTGAACAATCTAAGGATAATTCAGACACTAGTGCAGGGGCTCCAGGTACCGGCACACGGCCCGAAGAAGGTCCTGGCTGAGCCGCCCGAGGGCTGTTGGGTCTAGATCGGTGCTAGAGGGGGGGACATGGAGACTCCGGACGAACTCGAATTTGTTAATGTTGTCGAGTTGCTGGCATCAACGGACCGCGGTTGTGATCTAGAGCGGCTTCGAATTCAGGGTGCGACACAATGTGAGATCGAGCCAACTGGGATGTCATCTTGGCACTTTCTTGACTGATTTGCGAGTGAGATACCTACCGGTTTGCACGTCTACTCTCTGTCACGGCCCTTTTGCACAAATCAAAAGTTTTGCCTCACGTGTACACAGAGATCTGTTGAAGGTGCCACTGTGGCAAACTGTGGCAAATCGGAAAACCTTTCAGAAGTTAACCTTGAGAGGGTTTTAGGGTCCTTCAGGAGGCACTCCAAAGTGCTTCAGGGGCTTTACAGGATTACTCTTGATCACAGGCAAATTTTTATATAGATGGGAAGCAGCCCTCCGAAGTATCAGACGGATCAAGGAATTACAAGCAATTCGCAAGATCAATGCAACTACACATAAAGCTACATTACACAACACTTCCTCATGGCAACCATAAATCTAACCATCACTCATAATTATAGTGATGAGGACAGAGAAATATTCCGGTAATATGTGCCGTTTTCGGGCATATTTCTGGTTTTGAAGCCAAGGTTCTGCTTTTTCCGAATCGTAGCAGTATTTTTGGAAGTGAAACTGGATATAAAGGGACCAGCTCCAGTGTGAGAGGATAGACAGAATTATAGACAGAATAGAAATCATTACAAGAGCCACGTATGAAGTGCAACGTTGTGTTTGACACATTACAACTCAGTAATCACCCAAGCTACATCTACACAAGTTCTAGTTTTTCAACGCTCGACATCTAGCCCGTCATTAAGATGGCAGACACACCCACTTCCGTAGAGAGTTGTCCGTAGGGATGACATTCTTAGATGCAAATAGAGTCGCCAGTATCGAAATCTCAGGCACTTCTTTAGAGATATAACTAATTAGCGCAGACAGAGTTGATCACTTCAGGGTGTGTAGGCTAAGCCTTCGGTGAGCCTGGCTGACAAACTTCCGAAGCAGGGGGTAGGGAGCCCAACCTTGTTCCTTTGGTATGACTCCCTACTTGTAGGGAGGCAGAGATGCAGCCAAGGTCTCAACTGAGTTCTATCCCTTTACGATAAACAGCATGAGTTCAAACTGCTCAACAGATGCTGCAACGAACCGAAAAGACCTACCTAGTAGAGAGAAAAACAGTGTCAGTCTTTAACTCCGTCAAGGGGGCAAGTAGCATAGTCGAGTGCCTCGACCTGGCTTCTAAGCCAACATAAGGACGCCTTCATCAGAATTCGAATTATCATGGGTTGACAAGTCGTACTCTGCCACCCATAGCCTTCTCCAACAGAGGATGTCCTTCAGCTAAGTGTCGATAATGGAATCTTCGGTAAACACCTCCTCTAACGGCTGCCGGGCTTGCGGGAAAAGGGGATGAAGAAGACACTTCCATCGCTTTAAGCTCGCCCGTCGACAGAGTCGTCGAACGATACAAGTGAAAGCATGAAAAACAGGAGCAAACTTGAAATCTGCTCACCTTGACAAACAAGCAGTAACTTGATACAGGCTAAGGCTGAACTGTGTGAAACAAATCGAACTCTTGAAGAGTCTGTCGGCGTACATCGGGCGTTTGTAAGCGATGCATCTGCTCTCCTTGTCCCCGTGATCTCGTCTAGGCCTCTCACTAACACCTTTCGCGAAATCACCGGGACAGAGGATTGGTAGTAAAGTCGAAAATGCGTCAAAGACGGAAGGGTCGGCCCCTGCACCAATTTTGGATCCTCGATGGCGCTATACGCGGTGAAGTAAGAAGTACGAGTGAAAGTGAGACACAGAGCAGATATACGGAGTACAAGCGGCATGGCATCGGGCGAGTTGCACGTGAGCCTGAAGCAGCGTACCTCGTATTTCATTGCCAACCCGCTAGCGCAGGCGAAGTCTCGGAGTCTAATCAAGGTCGACCGTGTTTCTTTGCTTACTTCCTTCCGCATATCGCCCTGAAGGCAGTCAAAATCTAGTCAGATGCGGCCAATTTCCAGCATCCGTACTTCCGGGCCTACGAGGCTGTGCCATCATTCAGCAGTGTCGCCGAATGTTTGAGCCTTGGCGACATGGAAGTACGGCGCGGGCTCGGGTGTCCTGGGCGTCTTGACGCAACAGAAACATGATTTGGGATTCCAGTACCCCACAAAGTGACGGGTTGAAGACTGGAGATATGGCGTCCAAAGCAAGTGACGTCCGAAATTTCCTGCTAAGTCGTCGCCGCAGGTGGACTACGCATAATGCCCTCGGATGGTCTCCTCAGCAATGCCTCCTTGACACCTCTGGAGTGCATACTTCCTTGGTTGATGTCTTGGTAGGTACACCGATTTTTTCAGGGCCAGTCCTATCAATGCTCCGGGTCCTTGGGAACTCCACATCTGTATGATGGTTTACAAGGAGCAATTGTGTCATGAGGAGGCTGCAAATCAATGCCTCAGCCCTGACGTGAACTTCGGGGTCGTTTGCGAGGGGGTAAGTTGGGCTGTCTAGATCGAGCGCCACCCCAGGGACAGAAATGCTCGCCTCCATTCATCTGCGCAGGCCACCGGCAAACATTCAGGTAGGTGGACAACGAGAACCTGTTGATCTCAGCAATATGAGTGAAGTTAGATAAAGTTCTGAGCGCCTATTCTCCGACACGCGCCGCCCATCGTCTTTGAGGTCCAACATCTCAACATCACGCACAAGCGGCTCAAAACGTCCCGGAACACCTTCCTGCAGTCTATTCTTATACCAACGATTTTGTGTGCCATGATGGCGCTACCGCCTCTTGCCACGGGCTGAAATGTTATAAAAGGCGCTTTCTCGCACACTGCAAGCGTTTTGAAACATCTACAGATCCTTCGTGCCCTGGGTTGCTACTGGAAGTCGACTGAGATACCGTCAAACGAGCAACAACATCAACATGCGTTACATTCGACAACTCCTGGGTCCAGCTTGGGTCTATTTGACCCTTGCCTTGCCGGGCCAAGCTGCTCCGGTCAACCACTCCACGCCCGCATCACCTTCTTCTGTCTCCATTCAGTTCCCTGTTGGCGCAAATGGACCAAACGCACCGGTCGTGTTCCCGCTGTCAAATGGATTTCCAAACATAGCAAAAGGCACTCCAGCTTTCCAGCAATTGACGGTCCAAGCTCATGGTTCCGTATCGAATGCACCGCCTCCACCCTCTTTCGCAGCGGATGACCTGCGAAGCTTCAAGGTTATCCAGATCCAAGAGACATTCGAAGTGTATTACTTCACCCAATTATTGCTTAACATCACAAACAATGTCCCTGGCTTCGAGATCACCGACCTATCATTGAAGCAAGACATCATTGAAAAGTTGACGGTCATCCAAGGTCAGGAGCAGTGGCATGCTCTCAACGCCGGCGGTGTTCTACAACACTTTAACGTTTCCCAGATTCAGCCTTGTATTTTCAAGTCTCCCGCCACCGACCTCACAAGCGCCATCGACATTGCCGCAAACTTCACGGCGGTCGTCATCAGTTCCCTTCAAGATGTCGCAGTCCGGCTCGGCCAAAATGGCGACTCGGGTGTCATCCGGGGTGTGGTTTCTGTGGTTGGCCAGGAAGGAGAACAGCAAGGCATTTACCGCACATTAGGCAGTGACCTTGTCCCATCGGAGCTCCCATTCCTGACCCAGTCAACCCGTGAGTTTGCATACTCTTCACTTCAGCAGAATTTCATTGTGCCTGGCACCTGTCCCAATGACAATACCATCGACGTGCCGATCTTCGGAACTTTGAACGTCTTGACCACAAACATTCAAGCCATCGACCAGGTTCTCACTTTCAGCATCCAGAGAGATTCGACCGAAGGTCTCAGCCTTGTCTACCTCAACCAACAAAATCTACCCATCGTTGAAGCCATCACCAACGCATCTACCAAAAACGGTGTGACCACTTTCTCAGCCAACTTTCCATTCAGTCAGAATTCAATGAACGGCCTTACGATTGCGGCGGTGGTCAATTCGACCGGACCGTTTATGAATGCCAACGACGTTGCGAACAAGACCCTCTTTGGCCCTGGCTTAATTTACCCTAATTAGTCTAGTGGGGGACGATTGGCGACGATGTTGATGGAGCGAGACTGGCTAGCTTTCAGCGAAATTTCTTCGATCTAATACATTTGTTAGTGCTCTCTTGTTCGAGCTGTACATAGTCAACACGAGGACTCTATCCTATCCGGAGTGAAGACAACACCGTCCAGCTCGTTAATATACTGCAAAATGCCTTCTCACAAAGACACTTTTCTAGGTAGAACGACCATAGCGACGTGCATCGGGGAAGTGTCAACCTTTGCGAGATTGCTTTTCTTCTTTTGACATTCCCTTTTCTTTTTTCCTGATTGACGAGGATCACAAGATCAGCGTTTACCTTCGGAGAGTGAATCGACTGGCCGAATCCATGCCACCCCGCCTCCCTATGTATGTTCTTATGGCGGTGTAGTTCGCTGCAGCTGAATGGCGAGCACAGACAATGGTCCCCTGCCTCAACGAGTGGCGTTCACTGGTTGCAGGCTAAGTGAAGTCAAGGATTCAGTTGCCGACTGGGAGCCTTGTTCCATATCCCACCTTCTGTCCCGTGTGCCCACCCCCCAGTCAATCAATCGATGTGAACAAGTAGTATGCGGTTCCGACACTCCGCAGACCCCCAACCCTCAATCTTGACCCGTTTTCGCCTCGCGTGGGCATTCAACCGAAGATCAGCCTAAAATGGCTTTCTTGTGCGACTCCCTCCCTTGCATCCCCTCCATAGTTGCACATCAACTTCGCCCATGACTCACATATTAGATGCAAAATGGCCCAAGGTTTACCAGAACGGAGGTCGATCCGTAAGTACTTAATGGGGATCTGCCCTGCCTAGCAGTGCGGCTTAGGTGGTTACCGGTCTAGCAGGTGGGATGCACCTTTCGGGGGCAGTTTCCCCTCCCCTCACTTGCATCTCACTTCCACTTTCACTTTGCACCATACCATCATCTTAAAATGGAGGGTTGCGGATCACCGCCACCCGCTGGTTGCGACGCGAGAGGGCTGCGTGACCGAAAGTTGGAGACACTTTCTTTCCACCCAAAGGTTGGTTCCCTTTTCGATTCCAATCCTTTCTCTCCTTTCCTCTACTTTGCAGGGGAGAAGATTGGTGTGCATTCGTGGATTTCGTTGCCACCACCAGGACCAAATCGGTTTCACCTCTGTAGAGAGTGAGAGAGATATGCCAGACCAGCGGCAACAGACTAATCCTTCAGAGCGAGATGACGATGCATATCCATACCAGCAACTCGCTGTCTTGGGTGAGTATCATGCCCTCTGCTCATATGGTGCTCAGCTCCCAGAGCTAACGACCACAAACAGCATTATGCCGCCTTGCCGAGCCCATTGCCTTCTGCTCAATCACAGCCTACACCTTCGTAATGGTCGTCGACATCAAAGGCGACGAAAACGCCTCATTCTACGCTGGCCTGTTAATCTCTGCGTTCGCCATGGCCGAAGCCTCTACAGCGATGATCTGGGGCCACATCTCCGACCGCTATGGGAGAAAACCCATCGTGCTGCTGGGACTTGCCGGAGTTGCGTTGTCGAGTCTGATTTTTGGGTTTGCCAAAAACTACTGGGTCGCTCTATTGGCGAGAGTAGTGGGTGGGCTCTTGAATGGGAACGTGGCTGTCATGCAGACTATGGTGGCCGAGATGGTGAAGAGACCGGAGCATGAACGTAAGTCTGCTGAAACATCGAAAGCGTTACAAGTTCCCCCTAAAGCTGAGTTTGGACTTCAGCGACAGCATACGCCGTTCAGCCCTTCGTGTGGAGTTTAGGCTCCATTGCTGGCTCTGCTCTGGGAGGCTTTACCGCACAACCCGCCCGATTCTATCCACATCTCTTCTCCCCTGATGGAATCTTCGGCGAGTATCCTTACCTCTTGCCTAACCTAGTTGCGGTAGCGATCATTGCCATCGCCATCATCCAGGGCTGTATCTTCCTCAACGAGACGAATCCCGTATCACGGTCATCAGACACACGAGGCACGGTCATCGGCGCCGCCATTGTCAATGAGACAACACCCCTATGGTCGAGGCAGAGGAGAGAATCGGCGGTCAGCGCCTTTTCAGCAGGGCCCGGCGGGCTCACTTATGTTGCGGAGTCCATGCCCGTAGCTATTGATCCTACTTTCGACCTTCGGCGTCCGTCTTTGGCTTCTATTGGCTCACTTAAGCCACTGGTGAAGGTCGGATCACAAGTCGAAGCTGTCATTCAAGACGAAGACGACGAGCAGACCGCAAAGCCGGAGCAGATCAGGGCTTTCACCAAGCCCGTCATTATGTGGACCACTGCTCTCGTGGTGATGTCATATCACTCAATGGCCTTTGGTTCTGTTCTCCCTATTTACCTCCTCGACGATCCAAGTAGACCTCCACGCGAGCTTGACCTAAAGGGAGGGCTCGGCATGACCCTGCACGAAGTGGGGACGTACCTCGCCACCAGCAGCGTCATGTCGTTGTTTTTCCAAGCGGTTGTATTCCCGATTTTCGTGGCGAAGTTGGGTGTCTGGAAGGCTGTCTTGTCCGTTACGCTTCTGAGCCCTTTCATCCACACGGTGGTGCCACTTGTCTCCCTCCTTCCAAATCCAGGGGCGGGCGTTTACGCTGTGCTCGCATTGCAAAGCTTCACGGGCGTCGTATCCTTTCCAACCTTTTTGATTCTGTTGAAGAACGCGACGCCGTCGCCGTTGGTACTAGGGAAGGTGAATGGGCTAGCCATGTCAGCGTGCTCGGCTGCTAGAACAGTGGGCCCTCCACTTGTCGGCATATTCTACAGCAGCCTAGGCTCGGCAGGGGCTTGGTGGAGTTGTGCCCTTGTGGCCATAATTGGGGTTGTCCAGTTTTACTTCTCCCCCCGGCCACGGGATGACGATGAGAAGATATTGCGGAGAGCATCGACGACTACTGTCGAGGTCCCGCCCATGGCCGATGTGGCGCGGAACCGGGAGGAGTAATGATGTCGCAGGGTTATTGCGTACCCGCACTATGTTGGAAAAAAGTTGACGAGTTCGTAACGGAAGAAGGACAGATAGGCGACTGTGAGTGTTTGTAGATCCCGGCTATCATCTGTCCGCTGTATATAATATCGTCACTGCATCACGACTCCAATTTTCATGCCCAGGGGATCTCTTTCATTCCGGAGCACCACACGAAAGTGTTCTGGCACCGTGACCTGACTAAAGGCCTCTCGAGGCAATCTTCCCCCTTGCGGGATAGGCAGAAGAGCTCTAGAACGGATTGCTATCCCGCCTCAGTCCACGTGAAGAACACGTTCGCCTGGACGGAGCTGGCGCTGCACAAAGTCCCTGACCCGGCGATCGTCTTGCTGCCCGACCAGGCCAAGAAGGCTCCAACGGGAATCGTTCGCGACCGGGATGCTCGTGTGCGTGGAATCACG
This sequence comes from Cladophialophora bantiana CBS 173.52, assembly GCF_000835475.1. Classification (NCBI taxonomy): domain Eukaryota; kingdom Fungi; phylum Ascomycota; class Eurotiomycetes; order Chaetothyriales; family Herpotrichiellaceae; genus Cladophialophora; species Cladophialophora bantiana. The sequence continues at coordinate 151,012 of NW_015971591.1, forward strand.
CGTGGACAGTGGCGGCGGAGGAGGAGGCGTGAGCTTCTCGGCGCGCAGGATCGGGAATGTGACCGTGCATGTCCTGCATACCGATATTCAAGACGGCGCTGCACAGAGAAGGGGCTTCAACTTGGCGTAACGTACAGACCGAGGAACCGGACAAGGCTTCTTGCGCGGTTGGCTACATCAACCTGGAGACGATATTTTCTCGCTATAAGCCCGTAGCATAACGTAGATCGAATCCAGTGGCAAATGTTTTGTCGATGCCTGCTATCGCCGGCAGGTTGTCCCCGGGATCAAACAGATCCCTCTCTGAATACGCGCAAAGTCAATCCTTCGAGCTGATGCAGGGGTCGTGTGTCTTTCTTTTCCTATTTCCAATCGGCCGTCGTGGGGCAAGAGCAATACTTGCTATCTACGACAACCTTCTAGTCTTCTTTCCGCTTTACCCTGGAGACGTCCTGGTGGTGTTCCAGAAAGAGACCATTTCCACATTCACAAAGCATCCCTTCGTCGGTATAGTGCAGAGCGGCGGGCGAAACCAATCGTTCTTGAAATACCCAGCCTCGTTGAGAGAGCTCTTTCTCTTCCAGATTCAGGATTTTGATTGAACCACCAGCGTAAATCGTCTCGCAGTTGCTATGAGAGTTTGAATGGCTCCAGACTTCGACCCTAAGGTTTTGCTCCGGACGGGTTCTCAGTGTTCCCGCCCGATTTGACCCAGAGCTGCTCGCCGAGATGTTTAAAGCTGACATTCCATAAATCGCGGTCATCTGTTCGGACTGCTGAAACCAGTCAAGCTTGTTTCCCTGAATGATACAGAGAGAATCAATCCAGATATACCGGAAACCGAGGATCTTTGCGATGACCACGCCATCCCTCAGCGTCTGTGGGAAGGCCTTGAGAGTGATGCCTTTGTGTCTCTCTTCCAAATTGCCCTCGCGCGTTTTTAATGGATGGTCTTCGCCCCACTTGTAGGACATCGTTACAAAAGGAGTGATCTCGCGCTGCGTGACATACAGCTTGATCCCCGAAAGGTCGTCGTCTGACTTTCCAAGATCTACCACTCAGTTTGGAAGAGAACTGGAAGCTCGCACACACTTTTCGTGTCTGTTCATACAATCATCGACCCACTTCTTTGCTTGCTGAAAAGCTGCGTCAGACCCCGGATCTGGATTTGGAAGCACGTGCAGTGCTGCGTACCGTGCAGCCTGCTGATTGCTGGAGAAGGGCAGGCTGATCTTGATTCCATTTCTCTGGAAGAAAACAATTGACTTGTGTCGATGTTTCTATTCGCTGATATCGCTGATATGGGCCACAGATCCGATGGCAACACCTATGGCAACCTCGAACTCGGACTCCTGAGGCCCTGTTCCCCGGAAAAGATGGAATAGGTAGACATGGATTCAATTTCAACAGCGGCGTTGGGCTCTTTTGCCAGAATATGACAAAGACCACAAAAGCGATTGGCAGATTACCGGAGAGAACCTAGAGAATTATCTAGATGGGCTTTTCAAATGGGTCAGAGTGATTTGCTCGGATTGAATCGTCTCCCACCGGCCATCCAGTAGATCTAGGCCTAAGATGATGTCTGTGAAGAGCAGCTGACAGTCTTTGCAAAGCCTATGGTCCGCCTTTACAACAACGTCTGGGAAGTCACACTTGCTCGACACGGGTTGGTTGGCAGGCACTCTTGCGGCAGGCATGTCTAGTGGAGTGGTCTCATTCTCTCGATACGCTGCGGAACTAGTTTACATGAGATTCCCGAAGTGGCAAGACAATATCAGGTTTGACCGTGGATGTTCTGAGGTTCCGTATTTCTACGTCCAAGGTACCTCTCGCAGGGTATTACGTTGCTCCGTGACGGAGCAAGGCTGGCAATTAACTGACACAGCCGGGCGAAAGTTCCACCGAAGAAATATGGTGGGCCGAATGAACGCTAAACGCAGTCTGGGCAGCCCGAGTTTGAGGCTTTTCTTCGAGTATCAGCTAGCGTTTATTTCTTTAATTCCACGCCTATGGCATGATTTCAGCTTTTTGCATCTATGTATGGTTTTGGGCCCCTTTTGGATACGATTACAGGTGCTGGCGACCGCTCAAAGTAGGGGAGGAGGGAGGGCGGAGTTAACGCTTCAGTATCTGTCGTGTGGCAGATAGAGTCGGCGCGCACCATGCTATCACGACCTCTTCTCCCCTGCGGGAAGCACAAACTCTACAATGCTTTTGGCCTTCCTGCAATAAAGTCCTCGTACAGGAACCGGTTTCATCCGCAGCTCCGTGTATACTCATTCAGCCAGTCAACGTTCTCGAGGCGCGAGGATGACTCTAAGAAAGCTGTGCCAGCCACCAAGTTTGCGGAAGCACCTCGAAGCAGAACGGAAAGCACGGAGGCCCCCAAGCCAGAGTCTCTACAACAGAATGAAACTCTCAAGGCTGAACCAGAGCCCGTCAAGAAAGAAGCTCTCCTCGCGGAGAAAGTGATTTCCAACAAGGAGCAACGAAAAGTTGACCTGGCTATCATGAAGGAAATGGTCCAGTATCTGTGGCCCAAGGGAGACTGGGGGACCAAATTACGGGTTGGTACCGCGTTGGGCCTTTTGGTTGGAGCCAAGATCCTCAACGTTAATGTTCCCTTCTATTTCAAAAGCATTGTGGACTCTATGAACATTGATTTTCTCGCCGTCGGTGGCACCGCCTGGACAGTGGCAGGATCGATGATAGTTGCATATGGTGCGACTCGCATTGGCGCAACGTTGTTTCAAGAGCTACGGAATGCTGTCTTTGCCAGTGTCGCTCAGAAGGCCATCCGAAATGTGGCGCGCAATGTCTTTCAGCATCTTTTACGGCTAGACCTGAATTTTCATCTGTCAAGACAAACCGGTGGATTAACGAGAGCTTTGGACCGCGGTACCAAAGGAATCAGTTTTTTGCTAACGTCCATGTTATTCCACATTTTCCCGACCGTGCTGGAGATTTCGCTGGTTTGCGGCATCTTGACATATCAGTATGGGGCCCAATTCGCTGCGATTACGGCAGCCACAATGGTCGCATACTCGGCATTTACAATTACTACGACTTCATGGAGAACCAAATTTCGCAAGCAGGCAAACGCCGCAGACAACCAAGGAGCTACAGTGGCGGTTGACACGCTGATCAACTACGAGGCGGTCAAATATTTCAACAATGAGAAATTCGAAGTCAATAGATATGATGCCGCCTTGAAGAAGTATCAAGATGCTTCTATCAAAGTCACCACGTCGTTGGCTTTTTTGAATACCGGTCAGAATGTGATCTTTTCGAGCGCCCTCGCGGCCATGATGTATATGGCGGCGAACGGGGTGGCAAGTGGCTCATTGACGGTTGGAGACTTGGTCATGGTCAATCAACTTGTTTTTCAATTGTCGGTGCCGCTGAACTTCCTGGGTTCAGTCTATCGAGAACTTCGACAGTCCCTGCTCGATATGGAGACCTTGTTCAATTTACAAAAAGTCAACGTGACGGTCAAAGAGGTTGCGAATCCGAGGCCGCTTGCGTTGACAAAGGGAGGCGAGATCAAGTTCGAAAACGTTACGTTCGGCTACCACGCTGATCGACTGATTCTCAGAAACTTGAGCATGACCATACCAGCGGGTAAAAAGGTTGCCATAGTCGGACCCAGTGGATGTGGGAAATCGACAATTCTCCGATTGCTGTTCCGGTTCTATGATGCCGACTCGGGCAAGATCCTGATTGATGGACAAAACATCAGGGATGTCGGTTTGGATAGCTTACGACGAAGTATCGGTGTCGTGCCACAAGACACTCCACTATTTAACAACACCATCGAGCACAACATCCGGTATGGCAACGTCGACGCGTCCTTGGATGAAGTCAAGAGTGCTGCGAAACGAGCGCATATCTTCGATCTGATTGAACGCCTGCCGGGTGGATGGAATACAATGGTTGGCGAACGGGGCATGATGATCTCTGGCGGTGAAAAGCAACGGCTTGCTGTTGCGCGACTGATTCTGAAAGATCCTCCTCTCTTGTTCTTCGATGAAGCCACGTCGGCGCTTGATACTTATACAGAACAGACGCTGTTGCAAAACATAAACAGCATTCTGAAGGAGAAGGGTCGGACCAGCGTTTTCGTGGCGCATCGACTTCGCACCATCTTTGACAGCGACATCATCTTCGTTCTCAAGGAAGGCCAAGTTGTTGAACAAGGCACTCACGCCGAGCTGTTGGCACGCGAAGGACTTTATGCTGACCTCTGGGCAGCCCAAGAAGTCTCAATCGGACAAGACATGCCCCTTGAACGGTCACTGGAAGAAAAACGCCAGACTGACGAAAAGGAGACCTGATCTTCACTGGAACAGTGCCCGAACGTGGCTGCCCTGAAGGTACTCCGTAGTTTGCTGGTCTAATCGTTTTCGGTTGGTTTGATGACATTGTCTTGGATAAGGTTTGAAAAGGAGAGCGCTTACTATTCGGTCCTCCACAACACCAGACGGCAGGACGCGGGGTCTAGATGTGGCCCCTTGGGTTCACGCGTGGAGAGAGAGCAGAATTCTTTGGCTGGCACAGTTAGGGCGTACCAGAAAAGGAGAGCGGCTGTCCCTGGAAGAGAGCTTCTCGTCGACATTATCTTCGAGAACACCAGGCGAGACATAGCGATCCCCAAGACGCAGGTGGGATGGACTATTGCGAGAGGAGGAATTTCGACAGACCCTCACTATCTTCCAGGTTGCCAGGGAAGCGAGATGATTGACACAACTGGAGGACAGGGGGGAGACGAATTTCTTTTTCGCACGTGGCGCCAGATTGTGGTATCGGATCCACTTTGTAGAGAGCGCCCACAGCTGCATGCAGCCTAGCGAGAAGCCCCCGAGTGCCGATCCCTCCCGACGTGTTCGATATCTCGGAGAAAGAAAGCCAAACGGTTGTGGAAAGCCCACGAGGAACGAATGGTAGAGGAGTATAGGTATGGGTACAGGTGCGATGGCAGGACAGGTAAGTTACCACCTCTCGATAGACACGCGGGCCTCTCGCAACTCGCTCAGTCAATGAATCAATTATCTCTCCAAGTCAAGTCTCTCTGCACTGGTTCAGTCCATGCTCATCGTTTGCGCGAGTAGTCTTCGACCCCTTCGATGGAAGTTTCTCCATGCATGTCAAGGGCCAAGGCTAGCAAATCCGTCGAAATGGATTCTGGGCTCGTCTAGATGGTACCACCAATAGCAATAGGCGCTAAGCCCGCTGGAGACTCCAACAGAGGAAAGCTAGGTGGCCGATTGCGACTCTAACGGGCCAAGCTGCCCTAACGCTTAACTAAAGTCCTTAAAGCCTTTAACCATGAGCCCGGAGAGATTGCGCTGGCCACATGCCCAATGCCACAACGCTGGCCGGCTCCCTTTCGCCATCCGTTTCCAGCTCCGTCCAAATTGCGGCCTCGAACAGTCCTCCGTCCTCGATAAAATCAAATGGAGCTCCCACCACGACTTGCAGTCCTGCAAGCGACATCCTACACACATACTCGGGACACACTCTCTTTCAAGACCCCGTCGACCAACTCCAGCAGTCACTCCTTTAACCGCCTTTCTTTCAGCTTGCAGCCCGTCGTTCTGGAGCCCTCAAAATAACCTTTGATTCTACTGCATGTATGCTACGCTCCGCTCGTTTCAGAAATTTAAGAGCTTGCATTAGGCCCTGCATACCACAGACTTCCGGCGAACTCAGGCGCATCACGATATCCCGCTCGCTCACCAGCCTGCTCGATTTCGCGTTGAGAAGAAGTCCGGAAAATCCGAGAAAACGGCTCATCTGACCCGTGTCAGGCGCTCGCTGCGAACACTGTACATAAGACATCATTGGGGCCCGCTGTCTCCGCGACTGCACCCTCGAAACCTTTCCCCGCTGGGAACCGAAGTATCCGAACGGACAAGGTGCGAATATCAAGGGCACAGGCCTCTGAACGAGCAAGGACTGTCGTTTCCGACCTACTACAGAAGGACGCACGCGAGGATTCCACCTCTCTATACCAGGCCGGCAGATTTTGAAAATAGAAACAGGGCGCTGCCTGTATAAAAAAAGGCCATTGGCGTAGATCAGCTTACACCAAGGCTCGCTACTATCCAAAGGCACTCAGCCTCCGAAAAGCCCATAAGGATCACCACACCTCGACTTTGACAGACGTTGGAAAAAGGCCATCCACACAGAAAATGGGTCTCTTCGACAAGCTACAGTCAAGTAAGAGCGCCCTCTTCCCTGCACGCTGCTACGCAGCCAATTGTTCTCATTGCGCATTGATCACGGACAGAATGTTCAACTGATCTTTTCCCATCACAGAACTCGAACTCTACCGCCTCGAGCAGAAATACGCGCGCCGCAAGAACCGGACGACCTTCACCACAGGCGCCGTATACCAGGACGGCGAATACTTCTACACGGGCGCCGCCGACGCGAGAAGTCCGACCATGTCCACGAACTCGACAGGCAATTCCAACAACAGCTCCGCAAGTAACAAGAGGAGGTCGCAGATGTGGGTGCCACCCGAGCAACGGAGATGATTACAACACAAGCAACATGGGCTGGCCGCTCGCTGTGGTCTTTTTCGCTTCATGTGAATATTTTCCAGATTTGGTCTTGGGTTGAGCATAGCACTGGCGTTTGTCTTGTGAGGGGCTTTTTCTCTCTCTCCGTGTCGATGCCCTGTCTTTCTCTCTTTTTTAACAAGAAGTATGTATTTTCGAGCGTCCGGGTCGGATGAGCAGCAGCGGCAGCAGGGTCACGAATTGGACTGGGAAGATCCAAGAAGGAAAGAACGAGCGGCTGGGAATTAGACGTTCAGGTTATGGTGGCTAGGGTTAGCGATTGAGCACTGTGCGAGGGAGGCCTCCGTCAGGAGGAGGGGGGCGCAGATCGGGCCATCCATTCGGCCAAAGTCAGTGTATCATCCATCATACAAGACATGTCTACTGTGCGAGATCAGATACTCGTCGGTCAAAGCATGATTAGAACAAGAAAAGGAAGATACATACAAGTAGACACTCGGTACTCGTCACGTTCGTTGGTGCCGCCGCCATGTTCATCTGATGCGTGCGCACGTGCGTGCGGGCGCGTACATGGCGATCAGTCTCTCGCCCCCTCCGATGCCGCCAGTACGTGCGAGTTACTCGCATAGACACCTACAGGCATACATACAGTACATACATCCATGGCGAGCTCGCCGGCCATCCACGGCGCGCGTCTCACGGTGCCTCCTCGCAGACCACGCGACGGTCACCGTCGTGTCCGAAGGCCGAACCCATTCGATCCAAGTCCAAGCTCAAGCCCCAGTGCGAGTCCACAACTTCCAAGCGCAATCATCGAAATCCGGGACAAGGCTGAGCGAGCGAGCGAGCGAGCGAAGAACCGCTTGCCCGTCCCCTCTCGTTCTTTCTCTCACTCTCTCACACTCTCTCGGTGAGTCAAGTTGCTAGGCAACGTCGTCTTCGTGTTCGGCTACTAAATGCTATGCTATGCTATGTTGTGCTATACCGTGATATGCAACGCTGCTTCACCTGAGCCTTACCTACGCCCCCGGCATCACACCCAATTTGTCTCCGATAATTATTTAAAATACCACATACCAAAGTCCATCCTTCAGTCAGTCCGTCAGTCCGTCCGTCCGGATGGCTGACCATCCATGCATTCTCTTTTCCATTGCCGAGACAAAAAGGAGAGGGTTGCGTCCAAAATACACTTCCCAAAAACTAGATCGCTCGACAGCCACGCATTCTTATGCAGGTCATGACGGGATCCCCTTCCCCCCCTCTTCCACCTCTTCACCTCTTTAAGCGGCCCATGTCCTCATTGTCCAAGGCTGAGACGTCTTGCACGCCCCCGGTGCCGTTATCAACTTGGCCTTACTTCTTCTTCTCCCTGTCCTTATTCCCCCCAGCTCTGGCAATCCCACTTGCAAACTTCCCGAACCCTCCTGCGAGACTATGACCTCTCTTGTGCGGTCCAGTTCGTTCTTCCCCTGCGCCCGCGGCTCTAGCACCAGGGCCAGCGGCACCTCCTCCACCTGGTACTGTAACCGTCAACCCACTGCCCGCCTTGACCAGCCCTGACCCGGTCCCGGTTGCGCCAACACCGCTCAAGGGTCTGCCGCTATGCAATTTGTGCCCCGTTCTGAATGCATCGCCATCTGTTGCTCCACCAATACCGCCATCTCGTAAACTCGCACGGCTCGACCGACCGACATCATCAACTGCGCTCGGTATCGCAGACCTAGGTGTTTCTGCATCGAGGTCTCCCCGGAGGAGCCTCTCGTTTCGGCGTCTTGCACGTTCCTGGGTCTGTTTGAACTTGTCAAGAAGTTCAGGCCATTTTATCTCGGTTGCGCCGAGGGACGATGTGGCATCACGCGTTCGCGACAGACGGGAGGCGACGGTGCTGTTTAGGGCGCCAGTGCTTGCAGCGGGGAGAGAGGAGGAAGAAATCCCGGAGACGACTCTAAGAGGTCACGAAAACAGGTTAGAGCGATGTTCAAGCGGGGGACGACGAAGAGGGTAGGAAATGGAACGTACGACGGTCTAGCGGAAGTCGGCATCGACGGCGGCGTATGCAACAGTCCTATGGCGGAGACACTGTTGAGGCGGTTCTTCAAGGCGCCGAAGGCGGAGGATTGAGGAAGCAACATCAGGAGACCGTAGAGACATTTGTAGAGGTAGGGGTAGCGGTCGGGTTCGAGGAGTTGGAGCCGCAGATCTGTGGATTTTCCACATCAGTGAGAGCCTCGCCCAACAACAGGTTGCGAAAGGAGTGCATCGAACTTACAGGTAAAAACTGGACTTTCTAGTAACTGCACTAGCTTGTCGATTTGGATGAGCATGTTGACCGTCATTTCCAAATCCGCAAATATCTGTAGGAGATTGTAGGCCTGTTCGTACGCCTGGGCCAAAAGGCATAGCGAGAACGTAGCCACAGCATTGTGGCACCACGCGCGAAACAGTGCCACAAAGAACATCTGTCCCTCTTTGCTGTCCGGATTTCGGAGCCTCTTCCTCAGCTCGGCCAGTTCGGGTGCTGTGATGAGGTTGTTGTTGAGATTCTGGACCATGATGCTGGCGAACTCGATGTCTTCGTCCTTTTCGATGCAGTCCGCCAATGTCCTATAGATACGTTCAGGTTGGAGGTTGATGCACAATTGACGAATAATCAAGTTGCCACGGATCTCGAGCAGCTTCCGGTCTGTGGAGAAGAGCTGCAGCAAAGCCACCATGAAGGATGTGAAGTATCCGTCTTCGCTGTTCCTGGAGATCTGGGAAAGGAGTTGAAGGTCGCGTGTCACGACCGCTTCGGCCGGGTCTGAAAGCGTCTTGAGCAGCGCTGGGAAGGTTCCATCGTTGAAGGCAAGGACTTTCTTGGGGGCCTTTCTATGAAGCATGATCAACCAACTCAACGCCGCTACGCGTGTCTCTTCGTGCTCGTTGAGAAATTGTAGCGTCAACGCATTCACTGCTGCCGCGTAGTCGAGGTCTGCGATAGGTTGCGGAGACGGCGCTGCGGTAGACCTGGGAGTGACCTCTGGGGGCGATTGCTCTATCTCAGAGGGGCCCTCTGGTGATATCTCGCTTCGACCGTCTGCTTGAGAAGGCACACCCTTGCTCGTTCCCGCTGATTGTCTTTTTTCGGATCCATCGCCATCCCGCGTCGTAACGCTGGCTAGGGTGCTGGACCCGTGTGCACTTTGGTCCTCAGTCGACAACTCATCCTGAAAGGTGACAATATAATCCATCAGCGACCTGTTGACCTTGCTGGCAGTTGTTCTGACTTGCTCCGATTGCGCCGACAGTGCTGGCAAAACACGAGACAACAGACGAGGCACAAACTGCAGAATTTCTTCCGGGCTAATCTCGAAGAAGCTGTCGATCCATCGCAAGGCGACGATTCCGATCTCTTCTTCCTTTTGTTTTGACAAGCCCTCAAGTCGCAACTGTGGCGCTGATTCTTTACTGGACGAGACGTCGACAAACTTTAGCAGGATGTCAAGAATTTGTGCGTAATCCACCTGTACGTCCTGTCCGGGGATCCAATCACCGTCGCGCTCCCCAAGTTCGTTGAGTTCGTCTTGGGCGGTTCCCGATTCTGAATCTTCGATGGCATTGTCGTTTGATTGACTGCCACGACCTGTGGCACTGCCCGCATCAGACCCAAGCCTGCGGTTGCCGGCTCGACTTCGACGACTTTCAGCGATACCACGCTTGATCTTTGCGATTTTCTTGATTTCGTTAAGGAAGCGCTCCAGCAGTCCCTGCGTTGCGACATACACGTCACGGTTGGGATCTCCGAGGAATTTGAAGAGGCCTCCAAGAAAAGCTGGTAAGTAGTGGACAAGCTCCAAATCCGGAATAGTATCCAGGAGCGTCAGCCACGAAACCAAAAAGGTGCGAGTAAACGGGTTGATGACATGAATGCGCTCTTCAAGAAGGGGAATGAACTTTGCGAGGGAGAAGGTCGTGGGAAGCTCGGCGCTTTCCTTGTCGGGCTCGAGTTGTTCGCCGTCTTCGTTGAAATTGAGGACTGAAACGTAAGAGGCTGCAGACTCAGAAACGATATCCTTAATCAGACGGTCGAGGAGCTCAGCACCGTTCTTCACCGAGAGCTCTGAGTCGGCCGCAAGCTGTTTGGTACAGGGTTAGTGGCGAACTAGAGTGGACAGAGGTCAAGTCATGCCTTGCATAATGCATCAAAGATGTCGTTGAAGAAAACTAGAATCTCTCCTTTGGCCACCTTCGCAATGTTGTACATAGCCTCGCAGGCATAATAGCGTACGCGGGCATCTTGGTCGGTAAAGCATGCAAGAACAGGTGGAACAATATCGGATAGATAGCGCGCAACTTCGTCCTAGAGGCGCGCGGGTATCAGCAATGGCCGACCCGCATCATGTTGGCGGACCAGACATACAGAGCCCAAGGCGATGGAAGCAGCTGCTAGACCAATGAGTCCTCCGTTGCGGGCGTGTGGAAGGTGCACGGCATAGGCATAGTCGTGACACAGTTGATCGATCGTCTTCCGGATCTTGTCGTATTCTTTGGTGGCACTAGCCTCCCTGATGAAACGCTCGAGCCTCGTGGGAATCAGTCACAGCCACAAATATCTCGATGAGCGGTTGGATCATACTCGAGTGCCCCCTGCTTTCTTTTGTCGTAGAGTTTGTCAGTAAGCAGACGTTGGACTGCGGGATCCATGGCGATCTATCGACGGAGTGAGGCGGGTTTTCAAGATCATTATCGAATGGGCGGTATAACGCCTCGGTGGCACCAAGATGCAGTAGTTTGAAGGGCCAACTTCGGATGCTGGGATGAGAATTCTGGTCCCAGGATGATCGAGAGACTCTGTCCAGCCTTTGATAGCTATTCAGAGATGTTGGTCGAGTGGAGTGAGGGCTTTGTGGTTGATGAACAAACGCGTCGTTGTGCAGGGTCCAGGGGCCGAAGCACCATGAGGGCTGTCACCGTCACCACTCACGACTCACCTTCCCTCTTTCCGCCACAGCGACTCGATTGGCCCAAACACCACGATGCCAGCTACATTCAACTACCCAACGAGTAACTTTAGTTAACAGAATCACTCTCACCGGTTTGCGTCGGTTTGCCATCCTTGTTCGCACAAGGTTCATTCATTATTGCCGCCTGTCCATCTGTGAACGGTCGCGCAGCCATCCATCGACGTTCAACCGTCTAGTCTCTGGGCCGCCTGTTTGTTCCTCAAGCAACAAGTACGGTGTATACTTTATCGGCTAGGTTTCTGGCTTGACTTGCTCACACGTAACCGCCTGCTGCTGTCCGGTGCACCAATTGATCATCATGACATTCCATGGTACCATCGTAAACAAGGGATTTCCCCAAATGGTGCTGCCTAACAGACCCTGACACCTGACATCCCACCAATCCGCTCAGCAATCCTAATGCTGCCCGCTACAACCTCGTAAAGCGCCCTTTAGTGACTGATATACTGGAACACAGCACTCACGGCATTCTCCGAGGCCTCCTGCCGGAGCAGGAGATCTTGGATTTTGCCAAGCGGTCCCTCGTCCCCGGAGTTGACAAAATGGTTCCAAGAGCTCGTGTCACCGTAAAGCATCGCCGGCGCCTTGGTTTGTTGCGTCCCATCCGGTTTGCACCGTTTGCACTTAAACGTGTCATGGGTGTCGCTGTTGGTATCCGGTTTGAACTGGAAGAGCTCTCGGAGAGAGTCGAGAGTAAAATGTCGCTCGACATCTTCCGCTGAGTCCACCACGGTCGAAGAAAGTGCCTGCTTGTGTGATTGGCGCTGGAAGATCTTTTCTTCGATCGTGCCTGTTCCCATGAATCTGTATACAAAGCAGTCTTTCTTCTGACCGTCACGCCACACTCGGGCAAGAGCCTGCTGGTCTGCAGCCGGATTCCAATCGGGATCGAACAGGACAAGACGGTTGGCACCAATTAAGTTGATACCACAACCACCCGCCTTACTGCTCAACAAGAAGACGAATTCTTCGCCGTTCGGGTCGTTGAATTTGTCCACGAGTTTCTGTCGTTTGTTGACGTTCATCGTGCCATCGAGTCGCAGACATCCGTAACTCCGCGCACGGCAAAGCTTCTCAAAAACATCCAAGGTCTGAGTATAGTTGCTGATGAGGACAATTTTGTCGTTCGTGTCTTGACGGATTCGAGCAAGCATACGTTCGAGAACGGCAAATTTGCCAGAGTGCCACGATTTGACATCCCGATCCCGACCGCGGGCTTCTTTGGGGACATAGTCGTCAGGCCAATACTTCTCACTTCCTGGCAGATCTTTCTCAAGGTCCAAGAGATCGGGATGGTTGCATAACTTCTTGAGGATCCCGATCGCTTTCAGCGGCTGGCTACCCTTGCCCCGCAACAGACTCTTGATGTCCGGGCTTTGAATGAAGTGATTGTAAAGATCCTTCTGGAACGGGGCAAGATTGCAGAACACCACATGCTCATACTTGACAGGCAAGTATTTGGACAGGATGTCGTTCGTTCTTCGGATGATAAATTTCTTCACGAGAGATCCAAGCTCAGCGTTGGCTTGTTCACCCTTTTGCTTGTCAGCATCTGATCCCGCAGCGTCACGGCCGCGAAGAATTGGCAATTCAAACTTCTTGCGGAAGTCTGCCTTGGTTCCTAAATACCCCGGATTTGCAAAGTCCAGCAAGGCATAATATTCGGTGAGATCATTCTGGATGGGTGTCCCTGACAGAATGACCCGTCGGTCAACACTCAATCCGGTCAATGCCATGTATGTTTCGCTTTCGGCATTCTTCAAGCGATGTCCTTCATCACACAGCATCAACCCGATCTTGATATCTTTGAGCTCTTCAATGTTGAGCCTCAAAGATTCATAGGACACGATCAAGACAGGCCTTGCAATACCTCTGCCCGTGGCCATTGCCCATTGTTTCAGCTGCATCGTGAGCTCTTCTTTGGTTGCCTTTCCATCAATGGCGAAGGGGTTGATGGCGCCCTCACCAAGCCATTTGACAAGCTCATTTGCCCAATTCTTGACCAGACTGGCGGGGCATGCAATGACACATTTCTGGATCGTGGATTTGCCGGCCTCGGGAGATTGTTTGAGTAATGTCCACATGAGGGTGATACATTGTAGAGTCTTGCCCAAACCCATTTCGTCGGCCATGATGCAACCTTTGGCCTTCTCGTCCACCAGCCCTGTCGTACACCGATACAGGAATTTGACTCCCTCTACCTGATGAGGCCGAAGCACTTTGGCCAGCCTTGGATCGATGACCACCGGCACTTTGGGTCTCTCGCCTTCGACTTGTTTCTTGATACCAAGTATTTCAGCCAGGCTTTTGTGCATGAGAGGTGTATCCAGCTTGGGCTTCTCTTCGTCTTTCTTGTCTTCAGCCTTCTCGTCGGCCTTCTCGTCTATGGTTGGGTCGTATAAAACGATCGCAAACTCTCCACTGGGATCATGTAGAGGTTTGTTAACAAAGCCATTACCTCGGCGCATTCCCAGACTTGGTGCTGGCCTTGATGGATCGAAAGCATTCTTGTTGATCAAGGGAATGGAGAACCGCGACCGGAATGTCGTCTCCTTATCCTTGACCTTGAAGACTGGGAATCGGTCTTTGAGGGCAGCAGAATCTTCATCCAGTTTGAAACTACCGCTTGTATCTTCACCCCCGCCGTTCACTTCAGCGTAGTTGACTTTTCTTCTCTTTCTGGCGGGCTCGCCGTTTGACTTGCGGGAATTGGCTGAGCCAGGGCATTTGAAGGGTTTGACAAGACGATCAAGAGCTGCTGGTGAAATAGCACTGAGTCTGCCAGCTTTTGTTGGTGGAATATTTTCCTTGTCGTGGTCAGCCGAGATCGACTTGGTACGTATCCTGTAGGCATGGTTAGAACAAGTATGGTGCGGACGAGACATACATACATAGTTCCGCAGGTACAACACGCCAGAATAATAAACACCTCGGCCACGTTGAATTGGATCTTGGTGAGAAATGCAAATGAATGATGGCGGCTGTGACAGTAAATGGAAGTCACGCTCAAACGCGTCGTGGAGTGACGCGTATTCACGTGCTTTCACGGGCCATTGGCACTTGCCCGATGAGGTAGGTATCCTTGGTGTGTACCAGCTCCACAAGATTCACCACGCACAGACACATTTTTACAAAGATATAGACAGACTACTGGTCAAAGTTCTAATAATCACGTTACCTTAAATAATGTCTGACCATAAAGCCGATCTATGAAGTGTGGTTAAATTACAGGCCTTGGTCAGCAAAATATGATCTAGGCCAAAGACTCCCATCCGAAATCGGTTGAAGGGGGCTGCGATTTGTATTCTGGACTCAAGATGTCGGCAGACTTCTGGGCTAGCTATATCTCTGGTGGGTTGGGGATCTTGGTGGGCAATCGCCTTGATGTCCTGAAGGTCGCAGCTCAAGCAAGCACCAGGAGTGTCCTTGCAGAATCGACTCTACAAGCCGACTCCCGTACGCAGCTTCGGAAGTTTACAGCACTGTTCAGAGGAGCCGCTGCTCCCGTCTTGGGCTACGGGGCATTGAACTCAATATTGTTCATGACTTTCAACCGCTCCCTGAAGTTGATGGATCCAAGCATATTTGACTACACCAAACTTGCTGGTGTGGACTTTGGCAAGATTTGGGTGGCAGGCGCTATCGGAGGGCTCGCGACATTTGTCGTCTCTGCGCCGTCAGAGCTCATCAAATGCAGAGCCCAGCTGATTGTCGATGGACAAGGATCTTCATATGGAGTGTTTAGGGATATATGGAAGCAGAGTGGGCTTCGAGGACTCTATTACGGAGGCACAATCACTGCTATTCGAGACGCCGTCGGATATGGCTGGTATTTTTGGTCGTACGAGCTAACCAAGCGATTATTACTTTCGAGACAAGCCGATCCGTTCATTTCTCCTACTGCTACGGAAGTTCTGATCAGCGGAGGCATTGCCGGAGTCATCACTTGGGTATCCATCTATCCTCTGGATATTATCAAGACCCGTCTCCAGACACAGCCTTCCTCGACTGCAGAGTGCCAAAGGCTTCTTCCCGGGACCAATGTGGCCGTTCACCAAGCAAAGACTTCTATGACCATCGCTCGGGACATATGGCAAACCTCCGGATTGGGCGGCTTCTATCGCGGTGTTGGCATCTGTAGTTTGAGAGCCTTCATCGTAAATGCAGTCCAGGTAGGCCACTGTGATGTCTCGTTGTCGTTTCCTACTAATCTTGGATAGTGGTATGCATACGAAAGGATCATGGCCTTCCTAGGGAACAATCAGTGAGGGTCCATGACCTAGATGGAGCGGAGCGGACGGAGTGTGGGCGGGTTTGGGGACTCGAAATACTCGTGCAGGGCGCCTTCTCCTTCCAACGAGTCGTGCCTTTGCGGAGTCGCCCTAAAGAGTCGCGTTTGCATGCCCCTAGTTCGTCAATAAGGCCGTCCACCAGGGAGGGCCCGTGAGAGTTGTAAGCTGCATAGATCCACACGGCTCCGAGCTCAACGTTCGACATCTTTCATGGCTTCATTGTCGGTGCTATCTTCCGAAGGGAGAGGCCGACGATTGTCTGTTCCCAAGCCTACGGCTGCGTCTGCAGCTTTCTGGGTGTGTGCCTCTTCCTTGAGCATTCGAACACTAGTTCCAAAGTCAGGTCTCTCCACCGAGTCGGAGGATCGCAAATACCGTCTCTTATGGTTCTTCCCTCTTCTGTGCTCGTTTAGATTATGGCTGTCTGAGAAATATTTGGCGCATTCGGTGCAATAGAAAGCACCTAGTCCGGGCAGGTCCTCAGCGGCTTTGGTACTCTTGTGTTGAGCAAGGTGTCTGGGAGATTTGAGGTCGGCTTTGATTTGGTCAAGATCGCTGTAACGCCATATTAGAAGGACCACGGTCTTGAGGGCAGTTGAACGGACCGGGTGCGACGCTTAGTCTTGATGCGTCTGATACTGCCCATAATGTTTCTCGGAGCAATCTCCGCAAGGCTTTCGGCTCGAATGTCTGCAGGCGAAAAATATCAAGACATGGGCATGCAAGGCTGTTTTGGAGGGGGCGAGGGCGAATGGCAGAGTTTGCGGGCCGATGATTTTTGGTGGTGCTTGGTGGTGTAGTGGTCCCTGCCCAGCAATGTGGGTGCCAAGCCTGTCGCCAGCAAAAGCGCGGGATGCCGACTGGGTCAATGTAGCGGCTCTTTTCGGGCTGCCTCATCCATCCAATCGAGAATCGGAGAATGCATTGGACCTCATGTTACCCTCTCCTGGGCTCTCCGCACCAGCTTGGAAGCCATGACCTGCCTGCCTTGCTCTTCCACTCTCGCCATATTGAGCTGTCTGAGTTCTGGTCAAAAGATGGTCAACAGTGTTGGGAGAAAGGAGGACAGGTGCTCGAAAATCACACACGAAACCGTTCATGCAGTCTGGGCAAGAAAAGATTGGGATCTAATAGAGCACCTTTGAGCATCTAGGTCAACGACGTAATTACATCAACCATGATTGGCTAGTGCAGCGGTCTGCAGGCCAGAAGAAAAATTGAGGGCGTGAGGCATTTGCTCGGGAGCATGAGCAGCATGGGTGGCATGGGGTAGCGGTGGAGCTCATTGCCTAGGTACCGAGCAGTAGGTAGGAGCTGCGGAATGCTTCAGGTTAGTTGTTGTTGTGCGGCAAGATCGGTCTGGTGGATGCATGGCTATATATCAAGGGCTAAGGGATTGTTGGAATTCCACGAACCTCTTCCTGGAAAATATTGCGTCGATGAGGAGGAGAAGCGGTTGCTCGTTTTCCGCACTTGACGTCGTTCCAGGCTTATCGTGCTTTGGCCTCTTTGCCCGAGGCTGATTGGTGCTGGGTGGGTGCTCCAGCCTGCACCCTGCGAGCTTGCAACAAACTCCTCCCATTCATCCACATCTCAATTCTCCCTCCACACTTCACAGCTTCTTTCTTCATTTCTTTTCACCTCTCCGCTCTCTCTTGATCCTGACCGGCTCTCCCTTGAGCTTGGGATTTCTGCGCCTTCCGCTAGACATCAAGTTTTGTCGCCAATATGATGTCCTCGAGGCCTTTGGGCCGCCTGGCCTCCCGCCTGGTAAGTCATCCGAACTGCTTGCATCATACCTTTGCTCGCTTGGTGTTTCCGCAACCTTCACAGTTGCTGCATGGAGTTAATCATTGCCTTGCTTCTGGCTCTCATCTACGACCCCGAGCTGACATGGGTGCTGAACCTAGGGAGCCAAAGTTGGTTCTGTTAGTTATCTATCTACCTCGATCCGGAAGCAGTACCAGCTCACTGACAATCCATACCAGCCCTTGCGGATGTCCAGAATGGGTTATGCCACTGTCTCTGACGATCCGCTCAGCAAAAATAAGTCACACCTGGCACGTCTGCATTGTTCATAGGTGCTAACAGCCTAACACAGGTCGAGATGACGAACTGGGAGAAAGGCCATTACATCAACTACAAGTGAGTACCTGTCCCAATTGCTTCTGTTTTCAGACTGGGAGCTTAGAGGTTTCGACTCCTGAAAGTGGTGGCTCGGACAATCTCATATAGAAATCAGTCGTCGTTACTGATACTCCTTGCAGGAAGATGTCGGAAAACCTAGCAATTGTCCGCAGCAGACTCAACCGCCCTCTCACCTATGCTGAGAAAGTTCTCTATTCACACCTGGATGACCCGCATGGGCAAGATATCGAGCGTGGAGTTTCCTACCTCAAACTCAGACCTGATCGAGTCGCTTGTCAAGATGCTACCGCGCAGATGGCCATCTTGCAATTCATGTCCGCTGGCATGCCCTCAGTCGCTACACCGACCACCGTCCATTGCGATCATCTGATTGAGGCCCAGGTTGGTGGGGACAAGGATTTGGAAAGAGCAAAGGACATCAACAAAGAGGTCTACGATTTCTTGTCCACGGCTTGTGCAAAATACAACATCGGCTTCTGGCGTCCTGGCTCGGGCAGTAAGTGCTTTGCGTCTCCGAAAGACAGTTCGGTTGATGCTGGAACTATTCTTATTATTGTTTTTGTGTTGGGTCTGCAATGATACAGGCTAACGGATGTTCGCGAAAAACAGTTATCCATCAGATAATATTGGAAAATTATGCATTTCCTGGTGGTTTGATGATTGGAACCGACTCCCATACCCCCAATGCTGGTGGTCTTGGTATGGCTGCGATCGGCGTGGGTGGTGCCGATGCTGTCGACGTGATGGCCAACCTGCCTTGGGAATTGAAGGCACCCAAGATGATTGGCGTCAAGTTGACCGGTGAAATGTCTGGATGGACCTCTCCGAAGGGTGAGTTGGCTGTTATACAGACTGTTATTGTATTATACTGATTCATCATAGATATCATCCTAAAGGTCGCGGGCATCTTGACAGTCAAAGGTGGCACGGGGTGAGTTTCCCATTGTCCTCAAGCTTCTACTCATACCGAGACAGACTCTAACATATGTACAGGGCAATTGTTGAATATCATGGTGAGTATGCACTTTTTCCTCGATACGTCCTCGGGTGCGCTCTCCTACCCCATCATATTCTCCTGGGCATTCTCCTGGGCGGGCCGCGCCGAATCCAAAAATAAGTGGCACCGTTCTTGACCCGAATACACGCTACTTCCAACGTAGCCGGAGTGATTGACAATGTCGAAATCGCCGCCGGGTCGAATACAGCCAACAGTTACGGACAACCGACAGAGCACCGCTATTCCTATGAGGAGATGGAAACGCCCCTTACAAACGAATGGCACCTCCGACCCAATGGCGAATGACTTCTAGCATACCACTGTTTTTCAGTTCGGCCCATCCCTCACTGTGTTTCCCTTCTTTTTTGGAGGAATAATACCATGCGGAATTATGGCTAATATTTTTCCGAAGGTCCGGGTACCAATAACCTCTCCTGCACCGGCATGGGTACCATCGTAAGTGCCAAATATCCACATTCGTTTAGACGTGAATGCTCACTATGTACAGTGCAACATGGGTGCCGAGATCGGAGCCACTACGTCCATATTCCCTTTCAACGATCGCATGTATGATTACTTGGTAGCCACCAAGCGCAAGCATATTGGCGACTTCGCTCGTGCATATGCTGCTGAGCTTCACGAAGACGAAGGTGCCGAGTACGATCAGCTCATTGAGATCAATCTTTCCGAACTTGAACCTCACATCAACGGCCCCTTCACCCCAGATTTGGCCACTCCCATCTCCAAGTTCGCACAGGCAGTCAAGGATAACAAGTGGCCAGAGGAGTTGAAGGTTGGATTGATCGGCTCCTGCACAAACTCCTCGTATGGTAAGATTTCCCATTCTCCCAAAGACTGTTTGACTTTTGTGATTTTTGGGCCAGGATCAGTAAAGGCTAACAGGTGGTCGTAGAGGACATGAGCCGGGCTGCATCAATTGCTCAGGATGCTATGGACCACGGCGTCAAAGCTAAATCTCTGGTATGTGTTATTGTGATCTTCTACCCCGATAGAGTTTGCTGACGATATGAAGTTCACTGTCACGCCTGGTTCGGAACAAATTCGTGCCACCATCGAGAGAGATGGTCAATTGAAGACTCTCGAGGACTTTGGCGGCATCATCCTCGCAAACGCCTGCGGCCCTTGCATTGGTCAGTGGGATCGACGAGATGTCAAGAAGGGCGAGCCCAACTCGATCATCTCTTCGTACAACCGAAACTTCACCGGCCGAAACGACGCAAACCCTGCTACCCACTCATTCGTCACGTCCCCAGACTTGGTGGTGGCCATGACCATTGCAGGAAATCTCAACTTCAACCCTCTCACGGACACACTGAAGGACAAGGATGGCAACGACTTCAAGCTCAAGCCCCCTACTGGCGAGGGTCTGCCCCGAAACGGATACGACCCAGGCCGTGATACGTATCAAGCCCCGCCTGAGGAGCGTGCGCAAGTGGATGTGAAAGTCTCTCCTACGTCCGACCGTCTCCAGATCCTGGAACCTTTTGAGCCATGGAATGGTAAGGATTTCCTCGATCTTCCTATCCTGATCAAGACCAAGGGCAAGACCACGACCGATCACATCTCCATGGCTGGTCCCTGGTTGAAGTATCGCGGTCACCTTGACAACATCTCCAACAACATGCTGATTGGTGCCATCAATGCTGCCAACGGTGAGGCCAATAAGGTCAAGAACTTCAAGACAGGCGAATGGGATGCGGTTCCTGCCACTGCTCGACAATACAAGAAGGAACGCATTCCGTGGGTAGTGATCGGCGACTGGAATTACGGCGAAGGCTCCTCTCGAGAGCATGCCGCCCTTGAACCCAGACATCTTGGAGGTATTGCCATCATCACTCGAAGCTTTGCTCGTATCCACGAGACCAACTTGAAGAAGCAGGGCATGCTGCCCCTGACCTTCGCTAACCCCGAAGATTACGACAAGATCAACCCTGACGACAAAGTCGACTTGTTGATCACTGACTTGGCACCGGGCAAGCCTGTGACTATGAGAGTGCACCCCAAGGATGGCAAGGCCTGGGACTGCGAGTTGCAACACACATTTAACGCCGGCCAAATCGAATGGTTCAAGAATGGTAGTGCCTTGAACACCATGGCCAAAATGCACGGCAGCCGTTGAAAAACGGATCGAGTTCGTCTCAAGTTAACATGCAACTATTGTACAGGATGCAAATGAAATCGAGACGGAGGGGGCCGGACAACGGAGGCGGCTCAAGAAAACCTCAGTTAATTGAGATCCGGGACGGAAAGTGAGAAGTAGAGGTCAAATATCATCCGTGTGTCGAGATGGATTGGCGGCAGATCGGGGGCATGATTTTATGTACTTTTTCGTAGCGGGAATACCAGTGCACAACAGTTTTCAAAAGTCACTACTACATTCCATCCTCTCCTCATAAGCCTAAGTCGTTTCCACGCACTCGGATATGATGCTTATGTATCTGAAGGTCTGAGCAGCACAAGGCTGCACGACGATGTCATTGACAGAGGCCGTGAGAACCTCGGCATGTGGGGGGAATACCCGATTGACAATTACGGGCCGGCGATTGCGATATGCGCTGTATCTTCTGTCACAGCTTGTATATATAAGGACAAAACCTCGCTCTCGGCTCTTACGTACCTACAGTCCCCGAAGGGGTTTTGTTACGCGACCTCGTTCTTTGGAAGGGTCTTCTGTGTGCATGAAAGGGCCGGGATTTGCTCTGTGAAATGGCGTGAATGCACAGAGTCGCCAACGGACAACCGAGTAAGACGTGAATTGTTTCTATCACACCTCCGAAAATCCGTCGCTATTATTGCTCCACCAAAACAAATCCCCTTGACACAGAGCCCGGGTGCATACACCCCTTAAGCCGCCGATTCAGCCTGTCTCGTCCTATCCGACCTCGCAACATTTCCACCTCTACATCAAATCGGCCCCAGAAGGATTAGTCACTCACGCTACCATCTAGAGAGAGATCGAGGACTAATACAAACATCGAGCCCGACAGGCCGTTATATGCGCCAGATCTCCACGGGACTGAGACCCTTTCACAGCATCACCACTACCAACTCGACCTTTCGAGGCCGGAGACGCGCCATGGCACAGAACCTACCAAAACTCCCAGACTGGGAGCAGATCAGCACGAACATTGTTCGCATCCTGGGCGGGAATCCTAGCAAGGTTAGTGGGTGTGCACTCACGTTGTCTGTCTAATACGGGCCCTACTGTTGTCATGGCTTCTCTGTCTACCATTCCTCCTCCTTTTTCTTCTGGAGAGACAGGCGTCGTCTTGCAATTTGGTGCTGGGGTACAGGGAGACAACAGAGAGAAAAGACTGATGGTTTCAATATCCTACTCAGACCTTACATACTTTTATGCTAACCTTCTTGTGGGAATAGTTCACGCTCCAGGGCACAAACACGTATCTCCTCGGCACAGGGCCCCGGCGCATCTTGATCGACACGGGGGCGGGCGAGAAGAAGTGGATCGACACGTTACGCACCGTGTTGACCTCGCAGAGCAGACCCATCACCGTGTCGACATGCCTGCTGACACACTGGCACCACGACCACCTAGGCGGGGTGAGAGACCTGGAAAAGCTCTGCCGGGAACTCAACAGTCCCGAAGAGGGAGGAGGGGCAGTGAAGGTCTACAAGAACCAACCGACGTGGAACCCGGACGGCTTGATCGACCCTTCGCGCGTGCACGACATCCTAGACGGGCAGATTTTCTCCGTTCCTCCCTCAGAGGACTCGGCGTCGGGCAGGACAACAACAGAGGAAGCGCCGTTTGAGATCCAAGCGATCCACACTCCTGGCCATGCCAAAGACCACATGGTCTTCCAGATCACGTCGTCGCCCGACCCGACGGAAGTGGGGGCGCTGTTCACGGCGGACAACGTGCTGGGCCACGGCACGGCCGTGTTCGAAGACCTGCACCTGTACCTACAGAGCCTGGACGTGATGAAGAGGCGGGTGGCGGACGCCGTCGTCACGCAGCAAGCGCAGAAGGGCGGCACGATCACGAGCAAGAGGGCGTTCCCAGGGCACGGGGCCGTGATCGACGACGCCGTGGCCAAGATCGACGAGTACATTGCACACCGGCGAATGCGCGAGGAAGAGGCCCTGAACGTGCTCAAGCACGGCACCACGACGCCGCCAGGCGGCTCGGAGCCGCTCGTGCACGACAGCATCACGCGAGTCGGCGATGACGGCGACGACGAAGCCGCAGGCGCTTCCCCTGCCAACGTTGCCGTCGGTGGAGGCGAGATCGCGCTGGGCAAGGAGTGGGAGAGTATCGAGATGGTCAAGGTCATCTACCGCCACTACCCGGAGAACCTGTGGCAGCCGGCCGAGAACGGGCTGCTGATGGTGCTCGAGAAGCTGCGGCGCGACGGCAAGGTCGTGCGCTCCAAGGAGGGGAGGTGGCGGGTCAGTGAGAAGGCTACGCTTTGAACTTGATTTGAGCGCTGGATTGGACGCTGGACGCTGGACGCTGGACGTTGGACGTTGGGCGATATGGTGTTGGAAGAGAGGTTTCTCACGACGATCATCGTCATCACCATAGCGCCGAGGGGAGGGATAGATGTATGTGGCCAACGCTGCTGAGGTAGAGAGAAGGGCCGTGAAGTTCAAGTTCAAGCAAGCTTAAGGAAAACAGCCCAAATGCGTGTGCATGTGCATGTGCATGTTGATGACAACATCTACTTAGAGGGATGGGTTCTTAATCAAGATCTCTTGATACTCTGTTATTATTGCTTTTCATGGCTTTCTTCCCTTCCCTTCCCTTTCTTTTCGGCGAGAAGAAAGACAGAGGGAGAGAAAAAATTCCTCCGTATCTTGTCTCTCATCTACATCAACCCTTTCTCCCGGAAGAACTGCACGAGGCCCTGACCTACGCCGCCGGGGCTCGGTTTGGCAGCACACACGTCAGGGTCGAAGCTATACTTGTTCCTGAGATGGTCGCGCGTCGTCGGACCGATGGTCGCAATGATGTACCTGGTCTGCGCGTCCGAGGCAGATACGTCGCCATCATCATATCTGAAGTTCTCCCACCTTGTTGTCCTCGCGCGTTCGGTTAATGCCTTGCTTTCATCGATATAGTCTAGGGACCGAAGCATGGATTCGCAACCCTGAGGACTGAAGACGACCACCACGACCACTCTGGCCCCGTCGTCCTTGAACCTCTTGATCCGCCTTCGAAAGTCATCTTGAAAAGACTCCATGACCACGGTGGTGTAGACTTCGACCTCGTCCACCTGGATCCTCTCCTCCGGCGCCAACTTACCTTCGTTATCCATCAGTGTCTTCGGTATGACATCCCTTCTCTGCTCACCAACAAGGAAGAGCAAAGGCTTCTTTTGCAATTTCGCGTCATCTCTGTCGACCCGTTCTCCCCTCGGAGGCCCGAGACCGGGTGTGAATGGCAGTCTCGGTGCGTCGTAGAAGGTATCGAGTCGCCGCGAATGCAGGGCGTTGTAGTGCGAGAGGATGTATTGTGCCAGTTTGTCACCGTTGCCAGTATGTTCGCCCAGCACGGAAGGGCGTAGGCGAGAGAAGGGCGAAGACTGCGAGGACGAAGATTCGGCGACAAGGGCGTTTAATGCCCGCGAGGTCGCAGGCCCAACGGTGTACAGGGGGAACACAAAGTCGTCGTCGAAGAGATCCCTCGCAGCACCACCATAGTCTGCTGTGGGATCGGACGTCTGCGTCATACCTGTCAAGGGACACCTCCAAGTCAATTCCTTTCTCCGTGCACAAGGGAGTAGCGTCGGAGGGACAGACCATACCGGTGCCCCAATCCGGAGTGGACGAATTCACGCCTCCCTGTCCAACACCGTCCGTGCCCCTCTGTTGCTCGGCCCCTCGCTCGACTCTCTTGACCACGTCGGCCCACGCCTCGACCGCCCTCTGACTAGTGAAGACCATCCCACCATATTGCTCACTCAGCCTCCCCCTCTTCAGCAGCTCCTCGAGTGTGCTCAGATTCTGGACGTTTGCTCGATGGTCTAGCACGGGCACGAACTCGGGCAGGAAGACGGGACTAGGACTATCCGTGTTCTCGGTGGTGGAGGTGGTAGCATCGCCACCGCCGCCGTTGCTGCAGGAGGCGGCGAAGTATTCCTCATAAGCATCATGTGGTTGAGACCGCGTTTTAAGAAGGAGCGTGGGGATGGTCAGTGGACTTGTCATGTTTGTCGTGTGAGCCGAGCCGGAAGACGCAAGCCGAGCTCTCTGAGACGTAGACGGTGTGAAGCAAGGAGGGGTGGTGAACGGAGGATGATCGAGCGAGGGGAAGAGGTAGTAAGCTTCGGAAGATGGCTGTGCTGAGGGACCAGTGGTTGACAGTCAGTTTTGGGAGAGGCGCAGTCATCAATTGATTCAAAATTCATCAGCGACAGTATGAATGTAAAACAGCTTCAGCACCAGCAGTAGACACATGATTCCACATACTAGTCATCCGCAGTTTCCGGTGCTGACTCTTAGACCAACCTATGCCTGCAAGGTCGAAACAGCTTGTCTGAGCCCGTTTCTGCAATTGAAATCAAAGCAATCCGCCCGCACTCGCCGGCCCCAGACCTAGTTGACAGAGGTGTGGATGACCATGTACGGCGTTTGTGCTAACGAAAGCCGCAGCCTTGCGAGGCTCTCTAAGAATCGGCAACATTGCCGTATCGTGCTAACTAGAACCATGCTGGGCGGACATATGGGGTTACGTACCTTGATTCTTGGTATGTACCGAGTACGTAGCTCTTCCTCATTCTCCTATTCGAAGGTACAAGACCATCAAAAAAATGTGACTACAGCCAGCCATTTCTCTACCTTTCCGTTTCCGCGCTGAGACCGGTCTGTTTCCAGTTCACCGCCCTCACAGACGCGAAGCAGCCCGTCTCACGGTCAAATGTCCTGGATGTTTGTTCCCTTGCCAACGATGCCAGGTTGCCGCTACGGCTGATTCAACCGTCTGGACTCGCAACACAAATTCCCCAAGAACAAGAATCCCTTCCGATCTCGTGAGCCTTGTGCGAGCGGCTTTGGGGGCTCACGCACGAAAAATGCCTTTGCTCTGTACGAGTCATGGAAAACATGTTATTAGACTAGAGGCAGCCCTGCGGTTCCGCCTATTCTCCTATTCCTCAGACAAGTCTCGTGAGCTATGACCTTTCTGCAAGTGCCTCAGCAACTGCGCGAGCAAACAGCTTTATGTCAGCCCGCTCCAGAATTAGCCCTCTCGTTGTATCTCAATGGATTCGCCCAAACACCAGCAATAGAGGGGGTCTGTTATCAGTAATCCATCCCCCTGCCAATATTTGGATCCTGGCATCGATGTTATGAGCCTCTGAACGTGCTAGCAAGAACACTCTTGCCTATCTAGCAATCCAGAGGATGGACTCCACAAGTTCGAAGAGGCAGCCAACAGGACACACATTCGCTGCCCACGGGCGAGATGTCCAGCTGCAGACCGACCATGGAGTCTTCTGGTGACGTTGTTGTTGACTCCCAGGCATACAATCTTTCGTTGGTAGGACAAGCTAACAGAAATTGGCGGCTCACTGGTTACGACGACGTCCCAAACCTCGTACAGCCGACTAACATTGACAGGTCGCACAACAGCAGCAGGAAGGCTGCCTTTCCACGGTGGAGCAAGGCGATGGAACGATTCTTTGAACAATCTTCCACCTTTGGCAGAGCTTCAAGTAGTACATTCGAACGGCCAAACCAGGAAGATGAAGCGGGAAGGACTTCTGGGGAAG
This sequence comes from Cladophialophora bantiana CBS 173.52, assembly GCF_000835475.1. Lineage (NCBI taxonomy): Eukaryota > Fungi > Ascomycota > Eurotiomycetes > Chaetothyriales > Herpotrichiellaceae > Cladophialophora > Cladophialophora bantiana. The sequence goes on from NW_015971591.1 coordinate 177,730, forward strand.
GGTTGTGAGCCATACGAGTTCCAGATTGGGACACAGGTTTGGACTAGGTGATAATTCGAACAGAAGACGGGCAGGAGGGGAGATGACCAGACGACGTCCATGGCGGCCTTGATATCATTTTTGACAGCCGTGAAAACTACCAGTGAGGCAATCGAGCTGAAGAGCTGTCGTCAACCGTCATGTGTTTAATCGCTACTGTCTGAAGGGTCCAGAAGCATCGGTGTCGTATTTGTTTGTTGCCTCATGCATGTCTTAATTTAGCCTCCGAGGTAGCAAACATCTGCATCCTGGATCTGCGCTATTCTGCCCAATGCCAAAACAGTCTGGGGAAATGTAAAGGCAAACCTTGATTCAAGGTTTGTTGATGTCTTGTGGGTGAGCGTCCGTGACACGGCAGCTGTCATATTGGCCTTGAAAGAGGTCGAACCAACCATTCGCAAATGACTGTCACTTACCGGGCGACGCTTGGGACCCTGGCTGACACCGGAAGTATAGCGACCAGCAATCCACGTACCCAACGTTCTCGGGCGTAGCCAGCGCATGAAACAGTATAGACTTGTGCCTTTGCGTTTGCTGCAGGCCGGCGTTTCAAGTTGCCTGTTTCAGTAAGCCCGGTATAATGGCCCTATCATGTTGCTCGCGCCTCTTTGAATTGAAATTTTGGTACATGCACATGGGACAATTGGGATTCCCAACGGGCCTGGAACACTCAGACCCCATGCAACAAGGCGACGCATGGGGAAATATGCGGCATGACGGACATCGTCCGGTTTGGCGTTGCTAGAGTTCCACACAATAACCAGCCACGAGGAGCCCTTGCTCAAGGCGGTAACACGCATACATGTCAAACTGGCTAACCTCTTTGCTGTGTGTAATGCACGAGCACATTTGACTTCAGGCTTGATGAAGCCGTCGCGGGACGAATCCATCAACCTTTTCCTGACGCGCCGGAAGGTCCGAATTTGAAAACCATCTTGGCCAGATGCCCAACTGAAAAGCCCGGGTTTTTATCGTCTTGCTGAATTGAACGGCAGGTGGGGATCAAGCCGCTGTTTGCTCTCCTCTGGCGCCTAGACCTTGGAGCTCAGTGGCAATATATATGATGCGCCCAAGCAACTTCACGCTGTCAATCCTGTGACGCTCGCTATACTCACGGCCTCGTACCATCCATCGTCTTGCACATATTTTTCGGGCTCTTTTATCACCTCTTTCGCTTCATCGTCAGAATGCCTCAGAGACAGCCGGTAGGACCGAGAGCTCCCAAGGATGACTTCATGAGGGCTCTGGGCTTAAGCACCACCGATCCTCGCCACGAAGGGTATTATCGGGCTATGAGAGTATGTTAGAGTTGGACGGGGGAAACATCCCATGCTAGAAAAGCGTCAACAGCTGATCAGGCGACAGGACGAGGCAATTGCCGTGTATAGCAAACTGAACTCGGATCGATCGAGTCTGATAGACGAGAAACGAAACGACACATCTACAACGCCTCCCTTCTTTTGGCATCATATACGCCTCGACCGCCGGCGGCAAGCAATCATTGACACCTGGCAACAAGCAAAGCCTGGCACCATTCAACGAACGCTTTTCGATCAAGGCGCGACCACGGGCGAGCACGCTCCCAATTGGGTGACATTGTGGCTTTTGTACAGCGTCTTTCGGTCTCGGGATATTCGCAACAACCGCAACCGTCGAGCTGGTGAAGGAGGTAGTAGCGGAGGTAAGGACGGTCCTCCTTCTCTTGACGGACTGGACGCTGAGTCGTTTGTGATGATACAGGCCAGAGCTCGAGTTCCAACGATTCACAAATATTCGATCCTGCCCGGGACAAATATGTGAGTCGCTGAAGGGATGGATCGGCGGGAAGACTCTTGTAATTCTGTACGACTCTTAGTTTGGTTCCATGGCAGGCTGTTGGGCAGATATTAATGGCGTTTTAATCTTCGTCGTCTCCATCGTCCTTGTTCTTCTTCGACTTGCTCTTGCCCCCGTTTTGGCGTTCTTCTCTCAATGCCTTGACAACAGCTTCGTCGTGCTCGTCCTTTCTTTCGTCCCATTCCACATCATACTCAGAAGCCACCGCCTTGATTTCCCTTCTGAGAGCATTTGCCTCCTCGGTCAGAGTTTCCCACTTCTGCGGGTCGAAGCCCTTGAGCTCGTACAAACGGCTCTGCCGACGACTGATGGTGAGGTTCATCGCCGAACGATACGACACCTCGCGATTGTGGTACAAAAACCACATATAACCGCCGATAATTGATCCCATTCCGACGAGATAGGTCACGGGCTCCATGACATCCCATCCGAGATCTGTTTCGAACGTCAAACGGTATACCACGTACCAGTATCCAATCAACACCCCGCATCCGCCGAGGGCGATCCTCTGTCCACTTTTGTGAGCGGCCACATCGCATTCGTGCTTGATAGCAGCCAAATCGGCAATCTTCTTCGAGATCCTGCGAAGCCTTTGTCGAAGATAGAAAGTTCTGTCGTTGAAGGACGGCACGGCGACTTTGATTGTCCTCGGATTGCCTTCAATTTCGACTTCAAATTCTTTTGCTCTGGCCGCGTCCCTGATGAAATCACCAATCTCGGTGGAGGCACTCCATCTGACGAACTCGCCCGAGTCTTCACCCGTCCCTTCTCTGCCAGCTCCGCTGTAGCTTTGGACACCACCCTCTCCGAGAGCGCTCTTCTGTTGATCCCGTTCTTCCTCTTCTGGCGTCTGGTTCTTGGGCATGATCTCATCGCCTTCAGCCTCCATCGCGCGAAAGGATATCACCGGTAACCGTTTGTCTCCCGTTTCAGTTTCAACGCTAGGTAGTTCGGCTTGGATCAACCTTTCGAGGTAAGATAGTGGTTGTTGTGGGTGTACAAGGAGAGCAAGGGGAGCAATATTTTTCCTGTCGTCATTGTGATCGGACGTAGTCAAGGGCAGAACAAGTTTGAGCAGTCTCGAAGGGGTGGTGAGCAGCTTCCCTACAGTCTCGTTAGAGCTCTTGCGACCGACCGCAAAGAACTACGTACCTTTAGTCATGGCCCCCGCAGAGCGTTGTCGTCGCACAGGAGGCTCTTCCGCTCCTTGACGATGCCATGGTGTCCGCTGTTGCTTTTCTCCATTGTCCGTCAGAACACTATCGAATTCTGAAAGAGCATCATCGACCCCCTGTTGATTGAGATCCTTTGCCTTCTGTTCGTGAGAAATGCTTCTGCAGCAATATGAAGTGAAAGCGGCCGGGTCCAGGGGTGGTAGTCTCGTGGGCGTGAGGTATTGAGGTCGACAAAAAGCAGCGGGTCGAATATTGGGCGCGAGATGGGCATGGGTCAATGGTTTAACCAACCCGAGTCGCCGAAGAGTCAATACGACCCGCATTGTTGACGCCTCTCTCAACGGCTACAAAGGTCACCGAAGCAAAACCACCATATCGGCGGACTGCTGGTGTGCACTCCGGTGATTTGGTATTGAGCAAGACGGGTGCAGTTCGTTCGTGAGCTAGAAACAAGAACAAATGCAGCTTCGAGATTCCAAGGATTGCAGCATGATGATCAACAGGGCAAAAAAGCAAGGCGACGTCATGACTCGTGAAGCTTCCAACGCAGGCGTCAGCCACAGCCGGAACAGTTGTGGCCCAATTGGCAATCAACCGTGAGGCACCTCAGCGCCCGCCTGGGAGGCTGCCCAGTGGCTTGGGCAGCCCTGGGCAGCCTACTGGCCCGAATACCTCCCGACAGCTTGGTACACCAACAAAGCTCAGAGTACCAACGAGGAGTAGGTAATACCTAACTCGCTAAACAATTCATCAATCCTTGTGAACTAGATTTCAAGCGCCAAGTTCTGAGCTAAGCTTCTTTGACCTGCCCAGCGGTAGCAACAAGTCACCGGATGCTTGCTCCCTCGCTCACTTGGTCGCTTGGAGGCCCGCTGGTGGCTGGCTTTCTCCTTTCCCATCCTTTCACCCTCGTCTTTTCCTTGTCTTCCTTCCCTTTCCGCCGATCCTCAACATTCCGTCCTGTCCTGTTCGCTAGCAAGAACTCCTCGGCGACTCTACCGAGATCAGACGAAAGAGCGGGCTACTTAGCCCCAACAGGGACACCCAGGAATCCCCCTGTCGAGTTCCCACGTTTTGGACCTTCGTGAAGAAAGAAGTAAATAAATGATTTGCTATTCTAAGATCTAGCATCAAGAGCATTCACACATCCTTCCGAGCTAAACAACTTGGATCAAGGGGAGGATGTTGTTCTCGAGAAGCACTCCACCCAACTCTTCAAGCCGCTATGCTTCAAAAAACAAGGCTCAGAGAACCACACAGTTGCCTGCTAAACTCTTTATCTAACCACGGCCAACCGTCACAGAAAATGCGAAGTCGTGTCATCATCATGAATCATGAGGTAGAAAAAAAAATAATAATAATAATGGACGATTGAGCTCCTCCGCCAAACGTCATGGTCTCGTGAGTCGTAAGGGTCGTACACAGCATCTGAAACGAGCTGATTGAGGACATTATCCGAGAGACAGGGCATGGTGAACTTTTCAGGGTCGTCGCCAGATGCCTAGTACCGTGGCATGGCTCGTCTGCTATATTGGCCGGCGTCCGAGGAATAGACCGCTCGACGAGATGGAGGCGTGCGCAACGGGCTCGAGAGGCGAGACTCGCTCCAATCAGGGCTGCTTCCTCCACTTCGGCTTCCAGCGCTGTCAGAGTCGCCATAGCGACACTCCATTCGAGTCGTGTCCGTTCCGCTCCTACGGCTGTGACGACCGGAGCCAACAGGCACTGGATTGCCCTGTATTACACCCCCGTGGGCAAATCCAGTCGGGTACATGCCATCGTTGGCAGAGAAGTTTCGGCAAATGTTGAAGGCGATCAATGCAGCATTCTCTTTGGCCGAACTCTCCGAAGAATGATACGTAGGAGTTTGGTATTCGCGGTTGTTCACCCTGACAACGCAGCGATACCCAGAGGGACTATAGGATATTTGGTAAGCAGGCTCGGGCCATCGCCGGCGCTGACATAGACCTGAGGAAGAGCCGTCAGTGTCTGAGACCAGAAGAGAATGGGCAAGCGTCGAGCAAAGATGAGCGTCAAGAAGTCCACAATCGAAAAGGAATCCAGGAGAGTTTCCAATGGTCGTGTATTGGGACACATCTGCAAGGCTGGCCGACCCCTGAGCGACCAAGAGAGCGTGGAGTGAATCTCAACAGGTCAACATGATGAGGCACTCAACCCAGGAACAAGTGTGCAAGCCAGGTATCGAAACCAAACTGGAAGAACGAGGCGTTGAATGAGACATACTGGCCAGGTAGACGGTGTGTAGCATGTCTGCTTCAATTTGGGGTTCCTTTGGGTACTTGGAAGCCCGATATACCGTGCATCCAATTGTTGAACAAGAAGGAAAAAACCACCAAACGAGTCAGACGGTTGACAACGAACAAGAACTTATCAACCAGTGTCACCTCTCGCAAAGATGTCGCCTGGCTTGAGGTACGGCGGGATTTCGTAGGGCAAAGGTTGTCAGGTAGCAGCAAAAACTGATGGCATCGACATTGCTGGGCCTTTTACAGGTGAACCATGGTGGCATTCCCGCATATTTCATGCTTGGATAACAGGAGAACCCTGCACTGACAGCAAAGCAAGCGCGAAAACAGCGGCATTGCGTGGGGCATGCAAAGAGATTCCACAGTGGCCAAACGGCCTCGAGTGAGCGGCTGGGTATTGGTCCATCTTGGGGAGGATAACATTTTCATGCTCTTCTGCCATCGTAATGTGTTGATGTGTTGGCATGCTCTGCAGCCAGTTAACGGAACCTTGATGTCGGGGCCATTCTTAGCATGATTCCTCTTGTCTGGGGCTCCTGCAGATCCAGATACAGGGCTTGATTGGCGACAAGCTGCCTTGACGATTCCCCGCGCACACCGTCGAATGAAAAAGTGGCCCATATACCAGAGGTGCTCGTGGCTTGTCATGGCCTTTCGGCTCTGACTTGCTTCTCCGCTTACATGCGTGACCGGTGAGGCTTGCAGAAGAACAGCTTTTGCGAGCCGACTTGGATCCGGGGAGTAGATCTTTCTTCTGGGCCTTCACTAGAGATCTTCCATTGACGCAATCAGCGTTATGCAGAGACAGCTGGCAGGTGGGGAATGGTGCTCTGACGATGCCGGGCCTTAATTTCGGTTGGGTCGTCTGCCCGCGGTACTAAAAGCCACCAGAAAACCGTTAACGAAACGCTCAAAGAAGCCGAGTACATATTTCGTAGCAATATCTTTGATAGGCAGGTTAGGCGCCAAGGGAAGGTTGCAACCCAAGCGGAAAATCTTCCTATGCTGAAAAGTCAAAACTCTGATGTGCGCAATTAGATCAACCTGATCGAAAACTGTGCATCTTGCCACCACCTCGCTCTTATGCCATTCACACTTGCGTCCCGTTTCAACTCGATGGCGAACATGGTTAGGCAAGTCGACGAAAGTGTGTGCTGCTGTGGATCATGGGTCGCACTCGACTCACAGAGCTCCTCTGCATGAATGCGTTGTCAGTAATAATGCAGGTTCCCAGATAGCCAGAGCAGAGCAGACAAGTTGTCGGGCAAACTCGCACCAGAGCTCGACATGATGTCTCATGACCGTCTTCCCGGACCATCTGGGCAATTGAGACGTACCAGCCTTTAACTTCCTGATTTAAGCGAGCGACAACCTGAATATAAGACGATGAGTTCTTAAATGTTTCGATGACAGACGATCAGAGAGACCTTGATGCGGCTGAAGGGTGGTCCAGACGGTCCAGGCACATCTATGTGAAAGGACCTGAGTAGAACAGCATCAGAGTTCCCAACATGCCGGGAGAAGCTTCGTTCGAATCTGCAGGCAAGGCAGGTCCTGCAACAGCAAACGTAGCTGACCTACCCTGGTTGTTGACTGCATGAACCGGAGCTATCCCCTCACTAAAGCCTGTCCAGCGCGGGTGGGCCTGCATTGGGTGGTAGTGACGATGCTAAGCATCCAACAATGATGATGAGTTCATGGTCAAATAGTTGACAAAAGGTCTCGCGACTGGAGTGGAAATGCCACAGATTCCGTCGACTAATGAATCGAGAACCGCGAAGCAGTAGAAGTAGGAAGACGAAGGAGAGAGTCAGAATTCAAAAGAATGATTCGAGTTTTGAGACTGAGCTGCTTGCTTCCATGGCTTCGCCGCATGTGGCGCCCCCAGGTCATACTAGAGTTTAATAACAACGGGATATCGGGTGCAGGTATGGCAGGCAATAATGCAGAGAGAGTGTGTATTTCCAGGGTTCCCCCTTGGTACCCTGTGCATTGACTTCAGCACTGTTGGATTGCGTTATTCTGCGCCTTGCACGTCAAGGGGGCGCGCCAACGACCACTCGCGCATGGCCATTGCGGCTTCGTGGGGAATGACAAAGACTGGATGAACCTCCCTAACACCAGCACCTGTTCCGAAGGTTTTACCAGCACCACACTCACTAGGGATTTCCGCTTTCGAGGATTGCCAGGTAAAGGCCGAACCAAATGAGTCGTCGCCGTCCGAGGTTCCGTACGAGTGGGAATGTTCGACGATACTAAGTCCAGAGAGGTTGTAGCAAGTGTGGTACGAGTCCGGCCTCCTGTGAAGTTCAATCAGTATATCTCGAGGCCCACTCTGGGGTGACTAACTTTGATGGTTTGTCCCTAAGTCCACCACCCTTTGCCTGGCAGCAGCACAGAATATATCTTGCCAGACCTTCACTGCTGTACAAATTCTCGCTCACGTTCCTTGTCTTGTCACCAGCTGAATCTCGAGGACCGCTCACCGCCGCTTGCGCCAAAGGCCAACAACCTCCCAGCCAATGGCTGTAGCAACCATCAACCAGTTTATTTGTCCGGCCAGCAAACCCACCTTCTGGAGCATATTGCCGGGAGGAAAGCCACCAGATCAGGGCGTCGACGTCCAAAAACTTGGGGATTGCTTCGTGCGGCGGACCATATAGGCACAGACAAGCGAGTGCACAAAAGGCGTAGGACCCGTGCGCTTCGCCTCCTGGTGACGCTGCAACCCCGCCTTCGTAGGTCTGGCAACGCGAGAGGTATTCTCCAAGACCATCCTTGAAAGTCTCGATACCCGCATCCCTAGCTGGAGAATCGGGTGGAAGCGAAAGGGGAAGGTTAAGGAGTGAAATGGCAATCAAGGCACAGAGAGCTCCTCGAGTGTCTTCCTCGCCTCCTTCGCATATCTGAAAGCCTCCATCTGCTTGCTTGAGCCGGCCAAGCCAATGCCACATCTTTTCGCGATCCACAAGTGAGTAAGCCTCTTCGCCGCCGACCAAGGCAAGACTCAGCAGCGCTGCATATGTTCCAGCCTGATGAGCATCTTGTCCGAAGCCACCCCCGATGCCACCGTTGGGGTTTTGCATGGAATAAAATGTTTTCACGACCCTGTTAGCATGATCAGCCCCACCTAATTGTCACACAGGCACAGCATGAAAGGTTAGAGAAGAGTCAGGGAGCAAATGCAGCAGTTTTGTTACCTTGCACGAAATACGGAGACGTCTTCCCCGAGCATATAAAGACCCACCAACGCCCAGTAGACCATCCAAGGACGACTGGCATCGATGCCGACAAAAGGCGCGGGATATTCATCCAAGCTCTGTTTTAGGAATCCAATATGCGCCTCTCTTTCTAAGCAAGGCAATCCAAACTCATTGAAATCGAACGGACCTCGGCTGGGATCGTTGATGCCATTGAGGAGTGGTAAGCACTCATTGACGGTCTCGTTTTGGACGGTGGATGTTTCCGTCTCCAACGTGTCTAGCAATGGCGGCGGTTGCCGGAAGTACGGGGGTATTTGATAGTTGGCATTGTCCATGGTGGCCATTGTACCGTGTGAGGCAGGTTCAAAGCTGTGGAAAGTAGAATGGCTCGTCTCTGGAGAGGTGGGAGGTTGAGATTTTTCCTTCAGCACACATACCAGGCCAGAGATATGGCGCCACGCTGGATCTTGATATTGTTCTCAAATTCCCTGAACGTTTGTTGCAATGTGGAGCAGGTCACCGTAACCGGCGCAGTGGGCTGATGTCTTGAACAGCTGAACTGGAGTCGAGACGAGTCGTTGGCCACAGATAATACTTAACGGCAAAGATCTTGTCCTCATTGGAGGCTCATTCATGTCGTTTTATCTCACCTTGACACGGAGATGGAGATGGAGATGTTATCGTACGCTTTGATTGCGGGGTAATTGTCAACAAAGGGTCAAGGCCAAGTCAAAAGCAGTTGTACTTGCCTGACCTACCAAGTATTGCCTACATACTTAGTAGGCTACGAGGGGACCGTGCTTAGCGCTTGCCCGCATTTGAGCAAATATGTGTACGTGTGCGTGTGAAATAGTACCTACCTAGGGAGGTAGATATATGGTATATTTTTGATTTATAGATCCACTGGCCCCAACATTGAGGCACCTACTTTATCCCTCGTTAAAGAACATTCCTCGATTCGGAGCCACAGCAGCGGATAATGCTGTAAATCATCCTCCTTTCGCTCTGGAAGTATGTGAAGCAATATAGCAGGGGTATGCCAGCTTGGCCAAGTCTTGGAGAGCCACTGACCTGGAGCTCAATCAGTGGAAGAGCACACGGGTGCTGCAGACACGGCCGGTGACTGGTTAGGTCTCGCGGATACGGTCCGACAATGCTCCCGCAAGTCATTGTGTGGGTACACCGTCACCATCATAGTGCCGCGCTGGGTTGAGGCAGCGATACCCTCCATGTCTCGAGACCTGAAACGTCGGTCTGTCACCAACATTGCCCTTGAATGGAACTTGACATGTCTGGGAAACTCGTGCTGTTTGGGATCGCCAGCTGGAAGTCGCGTTGCTGTCTAGCAGCAGCAATAGCCTGGTGGCTAGGCGCAGGCGGTCTCAGAAGTCTACACCGCTCTTCGAAGGGGGGAATTACCGGAACACCCTCTCACATTGTTCAGCTTGCGGCCCTTGACATGCTGTTATCTGGAGTTCCCGTGTACCAGGGGGATACATGAACTGCAAATGCAGCAAGGTCGACGGCAAGGCTGGATGGTGAAATAACACATGGGTGCAGAGATGAATAATAACAAGCTCATTAACAAAGGACCGCGAGGCGCAGCACAGATCTCGTTCCCTCACAGGCGAAAGGTTCACACTGCAAGAGATGATGGCTTGGGACGAAAAGACTTGCCATTGCAGGACTAGTGGTCAGCACCGTTCCACGATTACTTGCGTTAGTGGTGAGCTTGACTGGGCCATTGCGACATTTCTATGGTGGACTGCCACCGACTGCGGGTGCTCGTGCTGGTTGCCGTAAGACCGGTTTTGCCGTTTGCAGCAGTGCGCAAGAGACCGGCTCTGCGCGTTCCAGGCGCTTGACCCTCCCTAAGTAGGGATCTCGCACAGTTGTCGAGCGCCACTAAAGCGTTGCGTTTAGAGGCAGGGACGTGAAAAACTAGCGAGGGACATTGTAATGAGCGGCAAATACAACAATAAAAAAAATTTGTGAGAAAGGGTGACAAGGCGCGGGCTAGACATCAAGAATCTCAGATGAATTGCGTTAAAGCATCCTTCTCGTGTTGCTGTGCCGTGTCAGTGGTTGAGTGAGTTTCTTGCGAGATGGTGGATGGCAAACAGGGCGCAGCCACCAAAGGTCCCAGCATGTTGGATATGGGTTCAGAATGGTGATAATTAATTCCTCACACCTCTTTCCAGTAAACAGAGAAGCCTTTCCCTTTGCCTTTCTCTTTCCCGTCTCCTGACTCCTGCATTCTGTCTTTTGCTCTTCTCTGTGCTAATATCTGCTATCTACTCTTCAACACGAAATACCTACTCCTGGGAGATCCACGGAAGAAGACGGGCGTCGGCGCTACTGCTAATCCGGTACCCAAGTACTGGTCCTTGTACAAATCAGCGACAGCCAAGTGAAGACCAGTGGTGCAAGGACCGCCGGAAACCCACCTAACCAGCCAGCTAACTGCTACCGTTCTCGCCTCCTCTTATTTTCTCGGTTTGGGAGAACTCAACAAAAGGTACCTTCGTACCGAGTACCTCGTACGTACCTGAGAGTAGGGACGGAGTCCTTGGGTGTTTCTATCACCTCACCTCTGCCTCACTCAATCGCTCACTACCCACGCGCCCTCTCTCCTAAGACAGCCTGACTGACTAACTGACAGCCAGAACTCATACACCTTCCTCTCTCACTCCAAATACCATCAACATCACACTCACTCCTAGTTGGCCCACGGACGAACCCAGTGCTGGCCCCGATCCTCTCGCCGAACTCCGTTAGGCCACAAAGAATGGGGCTGTGAGCTGATTTCATCCAGATCAGCCAGTCACTCGGCATCGGCAAGTCGGACGACACTTATCGCTTGGTTGCTGTTCAGCATTGGGGGCTTTCATCCTGCAGGCCGCCTTTGCGATCTTTGGGACCTTTGGCTCGCTTTGGGGTTCTGACCACTGACCACTCGGTACTGATCACTGGCCCAACTGATCCATCATCCTACGAACCACTGGCATCGCACAAAGCGCAGTCAAGCGCAGTCCACCGAGCCACCACCCACCAACACCCACAACGCCAGCTGCCACTCTGCTCCTCTCCTTCCACTCTCTGCTGTGTGCTCCCCGCCCAATTCGACGATCCGCAAAACCCTGCATGCACTGCTCACCGCCTCTTCCTCCTCTCTCTCGCCCTCACACCTGACGCCCGCCTCCCAAGTCGACCTCGTCTTGAGCGGTCACTCTCTGTAACTCTTGTCTTCAGTTTCCTTCCTCCTTGCCTTTTTCTCGACACAGCTCATTCTGCTCTTGCTTCACAAGGCCCGTGAGAGAGAAAGAGAATCAACCAGTCTGTCCTCGATACGCCTTGTCCTCCAGATCCCGCATATCTTATCCCACGAGGCTGACCGTCTGACACATCTTCCCAAACATGGCGGGCAGCGTCGCCCTGACCAGTGAAGACCTTGCCTACGATCTCGATTCAAGAGGTGCCTCCTTCTTCCGAGACCATGCCTGGCCTATACCAATCGACCAAGTAGCTGCTACTCGACCAGACCCCAGGAGGAACATTTCTCCCATCCAGACCAACAGTCATGGCCTGCGCCAGACCACGATGGCAGAACATCCCATGATGGATACTTGGAGGTTCCAGCAGCAACAGCAACATCAGCACCAACACCCGCAGCACCAGCACCATCAACAAACCCAGGCACAGCAGTCCAGTCTCGACTATGCAAACCAGCAACAACAGTACGATTTGCATTATGATGCCCAGTTCCACGGCATTCCTTTACATCATTCCCAGATGACCATGATGCCCGTGTCGCAGGCTCCTTTGGCACCCGGCTTGTCGCTTGAAGCCTCTTACCTACCGCTCGAGTCGGGCATTGAAGGCATGCCACAGAATTGGGCCGAACTCCAGAGCGAGTTGATCAGCTATACCACGACGGATGTCGGGCTTGCCGTTTCACCATATCAGCACATGACGAGCTCTCCAACCGGGTCTCACCTCGAAGTCCTCTCGCAACCCAGCTCTTGTGACGAACACGGATGGACAATGGTTGAGCCTCGAAGCTCCTTTGAGTACGAACGACAATTTTTCGTTGATCCCAATCAAACCGTGCACAATAGAACTTTGTCCGAATCGTCATATTCAGACCTTGAGCAGCAAAGTCATGGCACATTCATGTCTAATCTCGACATGGGTGCTTCCCAAGCAGTCTACTCCCCGACCACTTTGTCAGACAGCGACTTTGAATACACAGGACATACTCATCGCCTGTCAATAGACCACGGTTCAGCTCCGCCTATGAGCGTCAACCCCTCGGCGCTCGTGCGTCCCATCCCCATCCCCTCGGCCAAGTCATCCGCACCGTCGATACGATCCCCCGGTTCCCAAGGCTCCGCCAGCTCCCCTGGCCGCAAGCCTTCCAGAAAAAGTCCGATAGCGGCCAAGTCGACCGACAAGGTCATGAAGAAGTCATCACCCGGTGGAAAGGCCGAAGGGGAGAAGAGGGTCGGACGAAGAAAGGGACCGCTCCGACCTGAGCAACGAAAACAAGCTAGTGAGATTCGGAAGTTGAGGGCCTGTTTGAGATGCAAGTTCTTGAAGAAGACATGCGACAAAGGAGAACCTTGTGCTGGATGCCAACCATCGCACGCCCGCCTGTGGCAAGTCCCTTGCACTCGCATCGACATCAAGGAGATTGGCTACTTTTTGAAGGATTGGAAGTTCGACTACGAGAGACACATTTCGCTCGGCTTCTCTGTGGGTAACATCAAGGGTTTCTCCGACACGGAGAAGACGCTGTTCATCACTCACGGCTACGGCCATATGCTCCCGGTGACCGCTCGAGAAGTCTACGTCAGGGATGAGACATGTTTGAAGATGGACTGGATCGAGGCCAACTCATTTGCGCCTGACGGCTACGAAGTATCGACGGCTAAACTCTCGGCTGGCATGGAAGGCATCTCGACAACCATGCTGAGTGATTACCTCGACCGACACATTGACGGGACCGGCACATTTGAGAAGTTTGTGGACGACTACTTTGAGGGAACACCCTTCCTCTCACAAATGCTCAAGACGGCGTTCCGCTTCTACTTCAAGACCGGATCGAAAATCATCAAGAAGGCGTTGAAGCTGATGCTGGCCTACAACCTGACCCTGCATATTACCATGGTCGAGGGTGTACCCAGTGAAGAGTCTTTTGTCGGCAAGATCGAGGAACAGACTTCTAAATTCTTCGGCAAGACGATGGCTCCGGTCATGATCAACTTCCAGATCAAGTGTGCCATGGCCGACATGTGGCGTGAATTGCACAAGGATGTTCTGGAAGAATTGTCTAGTCTGTACTCGAGCGTGTACAGTGGGGACAAGCTCAAAAACTGGCCCACCATCTTCATCCTCGCATCAGTATTGCTGGCGGTGTGGGAGTGCATGCAGTTTGACTGCCACTACCGTGTACCCGACAACGCGGCCGTGGAGAAGTTCTGCAACGACATGGAAACTACCCCCGTCGGTGTCGTGGTTGGCCTTTTCCAGGCCATCTCTCAAAAGCTCCCGTCGTTCCTTGAATGGGACACCTCCAAGCACCATGCACTCTTGGCATCCAACATGGATGTGTGCAACACCATGAGCGAAGTCCGCGAACATGTTACGAGATATGGTGAGTTGATGCCCCCTTGACTTTTTTATTGGTGCGTAGAACTGACTCGGTGTGCAGAAAACTACTTACGAGGTCGACCGAACGCGCGGTTCGACCGTAAAGACTTTGATTCGTTGTCGAACAAGTTCCTTGCCAAACTTGTGATTCGAGCGAATTAGATCTATGATGTATTTACGGCTTATGATGAGAAAGTCCTGTCGTTGCAGATCTCACGAGATATTTGACGTCTCCCACGATACCATGCGATGCTTCTTGATATTTTTCCACGCGAACCGGATGGACGATTGATGAACGACCACGGCGTTATGACGACGAACTCACTCACTAGCATGAATCTAGCCTCGATCTATTTTTTCTTTCTTTTTTTGCCCCCCGATATATATTTTTGTATCGAAAACGTTGGTCTTTTGGAAGGAGGACTGGGTTGAGGAAACACGGCCGCGGGGAGAGGCGGTGGGATTTCATTTGGAAGCATGAACAAGGACGGCGTTGTGCATGCAATGAGCGTTCCAAAGCGATGTCCTGCACCGTCTTGACCAATTATCATACTTGGCGAGGCTATTGGGCGGGAATGCACCGTTCAAGCAATTTACATAGACCGCAACGAAAAAAAAGAGAGAGGGGTCCTCACGGCAAACTGTCGGCAATTATCACTAGCATGGTCATGTTTGTTGAGAGATATGAGATGTATGGGAATGTCGAACATGAGGTGACAAATGGGTATCATCCATTCGTCAACCGAGACGATGCAAGAGGGAGCTCTTTTCCTCTGGACAGTTTGGGTAGAAAAGTATCTAGTGCTCGGTACTTATACGAGTGTTTTTCACTTGTGGCTCTTTTGCTTCTCCAGTAGTAAAGGTGTTTTTTACAATAGCTATGATAGCCCAGTCTAGGAATGGATGGGCGATCTAACAAGGAGGTCCAATAGAGTGTTGGCGGCCGCTATTCGCGCACCAAGGGGCTGGGAAGCATTCCGTATTGAGTAGTTGTAGGCAAGGCATTGGAAGATTCTATGCACCCAAGTGTTTGTTGGTGCTGGGTCTAGCTGGGTCTAACTTGCCCGCCGGAACCTTGATCCGAAGCTGGCCTGACGTATCAAGCCTGTATGTAGTAGTATCGCAGCCGGAACGGTCTCTCGTTATTTTAATGGCACCAAGAAATCCGACGGCCTTGGAAACTGAGAACAAGGAAAGTACCAGAAACATCGCCATCACCATCGCCATCTACATTTACCCAACATCTGGTTTTCCCGAAGATGGGCCTCAATTAAGCCGAACGTGTCCTCGCACATGCTCGCAACTCTCACTTCTGTGTCACCCCTGTTCGCCTTGCACAACTACCGTAACTCCTTGACGACTTCAAAGTTTGCATTGCGCCCCTCGACGACCTTGCATTTGAACCCTCCCACCCAGGGAATAAACCAGAAACTATTACGATCTATACACAACTCACCACTAAACCCCAAGTCTCGTCCTCGTGGAAGTTGAAGAAAACGCAATGAGCAGCCAAATCACCGCGGACTAGCTGATACGGATCACGCCTTCCTCGATTCATCTGTCTGCACCTGCATCGCGACTGCATTTTGACTGGCTTCCCGAAAAGCATTGGGCAGGAATTCACCCCTCGACAGCAAATGCAGTGAATCAATCCATCGACTTGTCAAAGTTCAGATCGTTTCCTTCTTCATCGCTCCTTTTCTACACATCACCGCCACCATCACCGCCACCATCTCCCCACCACCGACTACAGTCTGGAAAATCTCAAGGTTCACTGCAAGGTGCGTGGATTCGCTGCTGCCACCATCGACCCCGCCCTCACCTATCCTTCACCAGCAGCCTCTTTGTTTTGACGCTGTATCCATCCCTTCCGCCCACCCCTTGCCATCTGACCATCTCCCAGGATTGGTCTGAGTCAGCTCTCGATAGGATACCGTCCTGGACTCTAACAGACACTTGATTTATCCCACGGCAAACATGCCATCCGCAACCGACAGCCCTCCCAAGGTGGAATCACGACTTCTCTTAGTCTCGAACCGTCTTCCAATCACCATCAAGCGTTCCCCCGAAGGGAAATATGACTACTCCATGTCGTCCGGAGGCCTCGTCACGGGTCTCAGTGGCCTGGCAAAGAGTACCACCTTTCAATGGTATGGCTGGCCAGGCCTGGAGGTCCCTCAAGAAGAGGTCGGTGATGTGGTCAAGCGCCTCAAAGACGAATTTAATGCTATCCCCGTTTTCGTGGACGACGAATTGGCCGATAGACATTACAATGGCTTTTCAAGTACGAGTCTCTAGTATCCTCAATTGCAATTTGCAGTTCAAGCTGACAGCTATAGATTCCATTATGTGGCCGCTCTTTCATTACCATCCTGGTGAAATCACCTTCGACGAGTCTGCTTGGAATGCCTACACCGAGGTCAATCGCCTTTTTGCCCGGGCCATTGCTAGTGAAGTCGAGGATGGCGATCTTGTCTGGGTGCACGACTATCACCTGATGCTGTTGCCCCAGATGCTTCGCGAAGAGATTGGGTCCACCAAGTCCAATGTCAAGATCGGCTTCTTTTTACATACCCCCTTCCCGTCGAGCGAGATCTACAGAATTCTGCCCGTTCGAAACGAGATCCTGTTGGGAGTTCTTCACTGCGATCTGATTGGCTTTCACACCTACGACTATGCCCGGCATTTCCTCAGTAGCTGCTCACGAATCTTAAATCTCACAACAACACCCAATGGGGTCGAGTTTGAAGGCAAGATTGTCACAGTTGGTGCGTTCCCGATCGGCATCGACCCGGAAAAATTCACCGAAGGCTTGAAGAAGGAGAAGGTTCAAAAGCGGATTGCGGTGCTGGAGGAGAAGTTCAGGGGTGTCAAGTTGATTGTCGGCGTAGATCGTCTCGACTACATCAAAGGTGTTCCTCAGAAGCTTCATGCTCTCGAGGTCTTCCTAACAGATCACCCGGAATGGATTGGCAAGGTTGTCTTGGTTCAAGTCGCTGTGCCCAGCAGGCAAGACGTTGAGGAGTATCAGAATCTTCGAGCTGTTGTCAACGAATTGGTGGGACGAATAAACGGCAAATTCGGTAAGTTCCCCCTCGTTTTCCAACTTTCCTCTAGACTTTGGTTAACTGACAAGCCCAGGCACTATCGAATTCATGCCCATCCACTTCATGCACAAATCGGTCAACTTTGATGAGTTGATCGCACTTTACGCCGTTTCAGACGTGTGTCTCGTTTCCTCGACGCGAGACGGCATGAACCTGGTTTCCTTTGAGTACATAGCCTCACAGGAGCAACGAAAAGGGGTTCTTATTCTGTCCGAATTTGCCGGTGCCGCACAGAGCTTGAACGGCAGTATCTTGGTGAACCCCTGGAACACCGAGGAGTTGGCAGGTGCCATTCAGGAAGCCGTGACCATGAGTCCAGAACACCGCGCCATTAACTATGCCAAGCTGCATAAGTATGTCTTCAAGTATACCAGGTAAGTCATGTAACCCCTCCACGAAACTTTGCTCTGGAAACTTGTCTAACGACCGTTGCAAGTGCGTTCTGGGGACAATCTTTTGTGGCCGAGTTGACTAGAATATCCGCACAAGGCGAGAAGAAGCTGAAGCTACGACGAGCCTCCCTGATAAAATCGCCTTCTCAGCAGCCGCCTTCTGATCCCAGAGATGGCGATTCAGGAACGAGGCAACCCCCTTCACGGCCTGTGACAACTGCGAGCCCAGAGGTTGAAATTGATGGCGTGCAAGCATCAAGGAATGTCGATGGCGAGGCTGCAGATGAAATTCCGAAGGATAACAAGTCGATGACAATGTAAATCAAAGGGACATCGGCCACCAATCTGATCCGAAACCACACGAGGTCACGCGGCGGAACTCCTTGACTTGGGCTTTTCTGTTGCATAATTTACAGTCATGAAGTATTACTATTAGACGGGTCCAGGGGGCAAAGCAACAAAGAAAGACAGGCAAAGGCGCGAGGAACAATAGATAGGCACTCATTTCATGATCACGAGAATTTATGCTTGCAGAGGCCATATCCGACCGAGCTCGCATTTGCGGCTATAGATTAGTCGTCGGATTTATGATGGAGCCAAAGGGTGCATCTTCACCGTCCCTTGTTAATTTTGTACTTTTCCGAAACAGATCTCTATATGGGTTGTTGTCGACGACCATGGCGCTCGGATTTCTTTGAAATAGCTCCCTGGTCTTCCCCCGAGTCTGGTTGAACTATATAACTACATGGCTACACACGAAGCCAGGAGGCCACCCTCGGTTTTTTCGATCTTTGCCTTTTACGCCGGCACCGGGCTCGCTGCCGACTCCTGTCTCTCTTTCACTGCCCCTGCTTTCGCTCGGCTTTTCTTGCTGGTACTGGTGCTGGTGGTACTGGCGCTGGCGCTGGCACCTTTGCCATCCCGTCTCCCCTTCTGCCTCAGTGCTGGCTTCTTCATCTCGCCCTCGGTGCCGAGCCACCTGCCCTTGTCGCTCCCGACGGTCCGCGGCTGTCTCTGCTCGAGGGGCACGCCAAACGGGCTGATAACCTCACGCACAATGTACCGCACACCCTGTTCCTTGACCACCCCGTTGCGGTCGCGCGGCCGGTGTCTCTTGACCACCACCTGTCCGCGGCGGTCGCGCTCTTCCCTCATCGACGGCGGAAACGCGCCGAACCTGATCACGTCCCCCTCCAGCAGCAGGTTGTGCGGGTCGTGGACCAGGCTGTGCGTCGGGCGTGTGTAGTGTTTCTGGAAATGCGCGTGCCACACCTGGATCTGGCGCGTCACCCGCACTGTCTTTTGCATCGTCCCCACCCTGGACACGGTCCCCACCAGCGTAGGCGACGTAGATAAGAAGGCGGCATCCCGAGCAGCGATTTCGTGTGAGGAGGAAGGGTAGATCAGCGAGGGCTCCCACGACGACGATGACGAAGTTGTGGTTTTCTCATTTTGGGACGAGGGCGGTGGAGGGGACGGTGATTGTGACGAGCGTTGAGGGACAGAGGTAGAAGACGATCCTTTCGACTCAGGATCCGTCGATGCGCGTGAGAGTATGCTCGGGGCAATGTTTGATCCGTCATCGCTTGATTTGCCCAGGATCATCGAGGCGTCGAGTCCCTCCGAAGACGCCGCCGGCGGAATGTCAGTGATAGGTTGTGCTCGGTGTAGGAGACATGTTGAAGAGAACGCTCGTTGCTTCTGCTGCTGTACAGGGACCTTGCGGCATCGCGACGAAAGATGGCGATTCGTTCCTCGACTGGCGACCAGTGACGGTGCTGTCGACTGCGTCCGCAGGAAGTGCAGCAGGCTCTGCGGCGCAGTAGGTCTTGCCCTACCGGCGCAGGCGCAGGCACAGGCACGCGCGAACGTCACCGCAGACGACGGGCTCATTATAGCTGACTCCCTGACTGATTAGCTGCCTGGGCAACCACCGAGCCTTCCTGCGTTCGTCTGCTCGTTCGTTCTTGCGTGGGTGGGTGGGTGCGTTCGTGCGTTCACCGGCGTCAAAGAGATGATCGGGGGTGCATTAGGGAGAACGGCAATTGGAAAACGGAAAGCCAGTGGCCCCGATGCTGTTGTTTTTCAGGGTTGTACGGCGTAGAACGGTTGGTAAAAGAGCTCCTCGATGCTGGAACATGTCCATTGTCCAAAATTTTAGCGTGCATTGGATTCGGGGCTCCAGTCGGTGGAGCTGCAGGCAGCCTTGCTCAGCCTCGCTTAAGCCTTGTGGCACTGAGCAGTGAAATCATAGCCGAGTCTTGCTTTCATAAACGAAATTCGACAACAAGGCGCGTTACTGGATTGTATCTCCGATGGCTAATCCTACAATGTTTTGCTTTTAGCTGTCGAGGGAACCTTTCCCATCGGCCGTCTACCTCTGCTGCCTCGAAACGCCATCCCCTAGCCGTCCCACACAAGTGTGATCATGGATGACTATGCCGCCCAAACATCCTTGCCGACACCTTCTATCCAGTGGCCTAAATCGTTGACATTATTATCCCACTCCTTCAGCCGCTGCCTCATGCCCTCGATTTGGCTTCGTTCCAGTACTTTGGGCTGTACCCAGTTGATCCTCGCAATCTGGGCTACCTGGTCAATCTTTCCTCGCAAAAGCCCCAAGCTGAGGGCCTTCATGATCAAGTGCTCAATCTCATCGGGCTTGACATTCGTCTCTTGACTGATGGTCTTGAAAGTCATTGCACGGTCATGTGGAGGCCGCTTGAATACCAGCTCTGTCAACGCCGCCAAGTTGATCTTCTGCCAGAGGAACAATCGATGCGACTCGAGGGTGGGATCTTTGCTGAGGTTATTGGACATCCGGTCAAATGCAGCGAGATCGCCTCGGTTGAAGGCAAACAGGAGGTCGCGCAGCCATGACTGAGGGTGTGGAGGCTTGAGGACGTCCAGAATAGGATGTAGTAGCAACTCCCCGAAGTTGTAGATTTGGTCCGACACCAATGCAGCAATGGCCAAATTGTATGCTCTGTGCTGTCGTTGCTCAGTATTTAGTTCTGATTCGTCTATACATGCAAGATACAGTAACGAGTTTCGGTAGTAGGATGTGTAGTCGCTCTCGGCTTGGTAATAGTCGGCATTGACTCGGTAGAAGGCAGCGTGAACCACATTCTCCACGAAATCAAATTGATCCAAAGTCTTTTGCGCCTTTTCTAATTGTTCCTTCGTCTTTGCCGCCTCTCCTAGCCTCAGATACACACTGGCCAGCTCGGTGATGGTGTAGACGTGCGCTTCTTCGGAATCTGGTCTAGCAACTCGATCGGCGAGAGTCTTGAGGAACTGGCTTCGTTCAGTGTCATCTGACGGTAATTTAGCATTGAGTTCTCAGTACCGAGCTTAGGGATGTACCCTTGATTTGCGCCGAGGCGCTCAGTCCCAACTTGACGAGTTTGAGCTGGTTGATCTTGTCGGCGAAACTAATGATGAAAGTGTTGTAGATGGGTAGTCTCTGAGCAGTACTCTCTGGATTCGAGAAGTACTCCAAAAGACTGTCCGTCAGTTGATGCCATAGCTTGCGTTCCCAGAGATCTTCGAAAGAGAGAAAGATATGTTGAAGTTCGGTGGGTGCTTCATCTCGTTGTTCTGCGAGGAAATTCGAGATTGCCTCCGGATCGTTTTGCTTTGACATGGTGATGCTAGAGCAGAACGAAGAAAAGATGAGAATTCGAGTCGAATTCGGTTCCGGAATGTGCTGGACCTGTAGAAGACAAGACTGGACAGACAGTGTTGAAAATGGCTGAGTATCCATTAGTTGAGCGGCGCCCGCAGGCAATCGACAAGGCGCGTCAACGAACTAGATCACGTGAGCACGTCTCTTTGTGTTCCATTCCTTCTTGGTACTACACCACAGCGTCCGCTGGGCCCCTTTTCTTTTGAAGATCAGCTAGCACCATCAAACAACATCCTCAAATTTTTGGGCACGCATTCAGATGCCCAGCAACCAGCAGTCACTCAGGGTCATTTGATTCTGGGTGCTATCATCCCTTAATGAGCAATACAACATATCCGACTTCGCGAGGGTTCTTTATTTGCCTTCGATGTTGTCGGCCATGCATGAAATTGGTTTATGAGCCTATCAACAGGAGCACGACTCACTTGGAAGCAGCACTGCTCTTCACTCCGTTTATATTCTGGTTCCGGTGCTTGTGCCTACGTGTTAATGTACAGGTACACTATTTCTTCTTACCAGAGTAGTTGTCACATGACTATCCGGTCACGAGATCATGACTTGGCGATCAAAAGGGTCTCGATCACTGTTACCAACCTACTTTCAGTTTCCCAAAGATTGCTTTTCAAGGTCGGAGGCATAACATACGAGATGCCTCTCGCTGTATGGTTTGACTACTGTTCTCAAAGCCCCTCTGCTTAGCACCTCTCAATGCATTACTGGCCGAGCAGACCATGTACAAGTTTGTTGCTACCGACGCCAATGTGTTCAGCCGGAAACGGAAACACCTGCCACGTGCATGTGCTACTTGCCGGAAGAAGAAAAAACGGTGCAATCATGACGTCGGGCAGGAAGACGTGCAAGATCAACTCTCCCCGAGTCCGGATTATGGAGTAGTGAATGCAGTTCTTGGTGTGTCCCAGCAATCATTCCAACAGCATCTTGATGGGAGACAGTCGCCACCCAGTGGTTCCAGACCTGCGGCGTCAATCGATAAGCATGCAGTTATCGACGACTTGATGGCGGATCATGCAGAGCAAGGCTCTCCTACCGGAGCTGAAAATGTGAACGACGGCCCACCTCTCGATTCAAGATTCATTGGGGACATGAATCCCGAGGGAGTTTTTCTGGCTGCGACGAGTCCAAAAAACGTGAGAGGGATGCCTAATGGGAGCAACATCGGCGTCTGGCTTGCCGCAAAGCTTGGAGACTCGCCAAATCTTCCAGAAAAATTGAAAGCGCCGCCGTCAAGTCTCCTCCACGGATTTACACCTCGTATTCAGAGAATATTCTTGCCCATTCTTGAGGAAGAGTGTTTATCAATTCTACCTCCTGCTGTACACTTCGACGCGTTGTGTGCCCTTTATTTCGAAAAAGTCCACCCTATTCTCCCGATCGTTGACGAGGCCACGTATAGAAGCTTGTCCAGCGACAACCCAGCCCGCATTCTGCTTGGGCAAGGTATGTGTTTGGTTGCATCGATGGATTTTTCTTCAAGAAGGCACCTGGTCATAGCAGATGGTGCTCCGTTAATGTTCAAGGAATTCGGGATTCGCCTACTCGCTGCTATGAGGGTGGCAGTTGAAATTGGCATCGTACTCGATAAGATCATTCTTACGCAAGCGCTCGCGTTGATGTCGCTCTTCGTCGACGGGCCTGAAGGTACCGAAAATTCGTCTCTAATGATTGCGCGGGCAGTTCAGTATGTCTATTCGCTCGGTCTGCATGTTCCCGATCGAGATGGCGAGACTGATATCGAATATGCTCGAACTCTGTTTTGCTGCGTCTGGGCTCTTGACCGGCTAAATGCTGCTTCTCATGGTCGTGCGGTCGCCATGCACGAGAGGGACATCGCACGGTGTTTTCAAGAGTCATTCGCAAAGCAGGCTCCAACTTTCAGGCTCTTCTTACATGTCATTGAATTGCTTGACGGCGTCGTCAAACTATACCGCCCAAGGGCAACACCAAGCGAGTCGTCATTCGACTTTGCTCTGTTCGAGGATCTTATCACAAAATGCTCTGCCACCCAAATTCCTACACACTTGCTGGGTATGTAAAGCTTCGGGGCTGTGTTGTCTTGATAGGGAAACCCTCTGACCTGATTCTTATGCCCAGCAACCATCGAAGTTCTTTATCACGCCGTCGCTATATTGTCTTTTCGTCCCTGTCCGGGTGACAATGGTGCCTTCGGTCCAGGAGCACCGAGGACTCGGCAGATCTTGTCAGCGGAGCGAGCTACAGCTATGGTTGGACACGAATTTCGTGACCAATTAGTCTTGCTCCCGTTTGTCCCTTATGCGGTGTCCTTATCCCTGAGCGTTAATTATCGGGAGCTGCGACGGAGCAAAGTCCCCATGTACCGCTCCCGAGCCCGGAATGCTCTGGAGATGAATTGCCAGATATTGGAGACACTAGGCGAAATATTCTGGTCGGCTGCTGTCATGGCGGACATGGGGAATGTGACTCTTAAAGAACTAGACAGAGTCTATGCGAATGTTGCAGGAACCGGGCTCCGGAAAAGCCAACGACATGGGAATTCCACCGCAAAACAAGGTAAGCGCTGTCTTACACAATTGTTGAGCTACAAAATACATCATGCTAGTAGACACGGCTGTTCCATGTCTAGCATTCTGTCGTCACACTATCTGACAAATCTACAGGACGCGGCAATGATCCCCACTCAGTATCAAGACCAACATATGGTGTCTTAGACTCCAATTCAACTGTTTTCCATGATCCAGGATTCTCCTACTTCAACGAAATGCCAGAGCTGGATCCGTTTGAGATGTTTGATCCAGAATTCGACTTGGACGTCATCGACGCATGTTTGGAAGGCAACCTTGACCTCTCCTTTCCCACAAACCTGCAGTGATCACTTCGCTGTAGTTGGCACTGCCTAACGCTCTGCTACTTCTCTCAATGTCTCTCAAGATAAACGACATCCGCCGTGAACGAGCAGACGGCGCTGGTAGTGGATGTGACTCCATCAGACCCAAGATATACCAACTCTTTTAGCTCATGCGGCTCGCTGTCTGGTCGCTCCGGCCGATTGTCATTCGCTGCGGCAGTTAATACAGGAGGAGCATGAAACGACTCAGAAATGACCATGTCCTTCCAGATATCTTTGTTTTTGTTCCCTTTTTTGGTGCAACAAAATTGGACGTGTCTCAGTGATGATATCGCTAGGGCTCATCAAGATCAGCTGCAGTCCAAGGAATATCTGCGCCTCCACAAGAAAGACCAAATCAACCGTTTAAAACTTTAGCTTGCTAGTCTACTGGAGCCTACATTACTGTCGCACCCCTATGGTTCGACTCCAAACCCTTCGCCAACAGACCTATCGGGCATACTAGGGAGATCTTCCGGGCATTGATTGCGAACTGAAAGGGATTATCGGTCCCGGGCATCGCCACCTCGGGCTTGCTATGCCATGCCATCACTGATGCCAGGACTTCTGTCAGCCTCGATCAAATTGTCGGAATGCATCCTGCATCATCGACAGAAAGGAACACCAAATTCTGGACTCCTTACTCGGCATAATGGGATATGTACCTCATGGCCTCGAGTTGCACTCCAAAGTCTCACGATCAGCCACTCCCTTCTCCAGCTATAGCCTAACAAGCCATACACCAAATGTTCGCCTTCATTGTAGCACAATACGGCGGACCCAACTTTGGGCCTTCCAGCTGCAATTCCCATGCCCCTACTTTTATCCAACGTCACCGGACCACTCGCAAACATCTCGCACAGGACATGAGTGCACACTTCTTCGTTGTCAACCTTGTACCACTAAGATACTAGGGTTCGATATATGGAGCCCTTGCCTTGAACATCCTCCACGAGCTCTTGAGCGAGTTCTCCTTTCTCATTGACACCCATTTGGGCAGCAAAAGTGGTGGTCGGGATCCATCTGGACGATTTCCGAGGCGTGGTTTCCTCGAGCATGCGGTCTACTTGCTCAAGAGAGAGCCCTGTTACGCACGAGGTTTTCCGGTCAGCAAGATATGGTTCATAGTGATGGAGTCACAGAAAATGTCCAACGCACCCTTGGTTTCGTAGACGAGGAAGTATGCCCACAAAAAGCAGCCGCAGCAGAGCGCACCCCAGACGAAGAACACCTTGGCACCCAGATTCCCTTGGTCGGGGTTGACCATGTAAGGTGTGATGACGGCGATGATACAGTTCCAGAACCAGTTGGACGCCACTGACATTGCCACGCCTCGAGACCGGATGGGAAGTGGGAACATTTCCCCTACCACCACCCAGGCGCCGGGACCCCAAGTGGAGGCAAAGAAGAAGATATAGACGCAAATGAAGGCGATCTCAGCTCGGACGGCGGCCTGATTGCCGCCATCAACAGTCCCGACTATAGCGATGATAAATTGACAGACGACCATGCCAGCAGCACCCCAGATCAACAGCGGGCGGCGTCCAAACCGCTCAACTGTCCAGAATGAAATGGGTGTGGAGCAAACGTTGACTAGAGTCGTGATCAGGGACATGAGGAATGGGTTCCTGATTGAGCCTAGGTTCAGTCAGTCATTGAGTCGTTCTGCAGAAGCGAATTGGTAATTCACACCTAAACTCTGGAAGAAAACAGTGCCGAAATAAAAGATGAAGTTGATACCAGTCCACTGCTGCATCATTTGAGCCGATGTACCGAGCAGAGTACGACGGAGATTGGAGCCTGGGTTGCGGATCGAGCCTTTGAAGCAGTTGAGCCAGCTTTGAACATATCCGTCCGTGTTTCCGATCACCTTCATCTCGTACTCGTGATTTGCGATGATCTCTGCGAGTTCTTGTTGGATATATTCCGAGCTCTCTGGCTGTCCTCGGAGTCTTGCCAAGCTCCTTGTGGCCTTTTCCAGATTCCCGCGCTTCACGAAGTACCTAGGTGACTCGGGCAGGAAAGCCAACCCGAAAGCTATGAGCCAGTGTCAGTATTTCCAAATCCCCGGCGGGAAAATGTACTAACCAAGAATGAGGGCCCATACCCATTGCATGGCAATTGGGATGCGGTACGATGCAGAAGTAATGTAATTTTGAGTACCGTATACCACGCAGCTGGCCAGGAGAATACCGACAGTGATGCAAAACTGATAGCCGCTGACCATGGCTCCTCTGACTTTCCGTGGCGCAATTTCAGACATGTAGAGGATGATGATTGCCGAGACGAAACCAACACCCAGACCAGAGATGAGACGGCCCGCGACAAGGAGCCCATAAGCGGCAGCAGCCACTTGAAGGACAACGCCAACGGAAAATATGATACATCCCGCTATGATGGTATTTCGCCGCCCAACAAAGTCGGCAATCTAGCCAACCTATTAGCCTATTCTGCTGCTGATAGTTTGCATGGCAACGATTTCATCAAAAAAGAAACAAAACAGAATCGTCTTTTAAAGAAGAAAGAAACTCACATCCCCAGCCACAACGGCACCAGTAAACGTCCCAGCAGATAATATGGAAACAATCAGAGACTGCCTCCACGCAGGAATGACAAAATTGCCCATCTCTTGGGCAGAAGCTTCGGGCCCGGGGTACGGTATGCCTGTAAACTGGTGAATGAAGGATCTCATTCCCAACACACCATTGACATAGCCAGAGTCGTAACCAAAGAAGATGCCACCGAAGGCAGCAAACGCGCAGATCAAGTAGGCCTTGAACGTCACGGGTGCCTCGATACGGTCGACATCGACTGGTGCAACAAGGACGACACCGCCTGTAGGCATGGCGAAAAGAAGCCTGAAGATGGAGGTGTTGCAGCAGAAAGGTCGCAAAGTTTTGTGAAGGAGCGATTGAGTAGGCTGGGGAGTTCAGGGAACAACATATGATGGATTCGTCGAGAAAGGGGACACCATAGTACTGTTATATAGTCCATTTCCGTCGGCCCATCCCCTACAATAAGGTGTCATTGTAGTGGACACTTGTACTTGGACCTAAGTCGGCAAATCGACTTCGCCTGAAATGTTCAAGTGCCCCTGCGCATCTCCGCCTGGAGCTGCCCCGGGGGGTTGTCGCGGAGGTCGGGGAACCATATTGACCAATGTAGCAGCGAAGCGGACGTTCATCTGGGGGCAAACATTGTTAAGCAAGTCGAAATTTTATGGACCCAGGCGGAAATTTACTGTTTTGGGAAACCACCGCTCCGACGAAAAAGGGGCCGCCGCCTCGCTGTCGGCAAGGCTGTGCGGATTTCCCTTTTCGCCGTTTGCGACCCATTGATACGGAGTACAACAAGGGCAAAAAATAGGGAAAAGAAGGACATATACATATATCGTGAGAAGAATCCAAGGACACAGATGTGGGAGAATCCATCCAGCAAGTCGTATCAATATTTTCTAGTCACTGAAACCTTGATTGTTCTGGTTGACATTACAGAGGTCAACATGCTTGTTCAGGGTGAGTGCTTCCATGGCTTCCTACAAGTGGAGCATCGTCAGGACAATACCACTAACTTTGATGGCGTAGTCCTCTTGGGAACTGTAGCGGTGGCCATTTTCATTCAACCCATACTACTCTACCTCCTGGATCTCAAAGGTCTCAGGAAATTTCCAGCGCCATCCTATGCCGCTCTCTCGTCCCTGTGGCGCATCTCGCACAATCTTCGTTGTCGACACTTTCTCGCCATTCACCAGGCACATGAATCGCTCGGCACACATGTTCGGATTGCTCCAAATCACGTCTCCATCTCCGACCCCGGTGCTGTGAACGAGATCTACGGTCACGGTGCCAGTCTCTTGAAGGATGCTTTCTACGACGGCGGAGCAGGCCAACATAGGAATATGGCCGACGCCAGAGTGAAGTCCGAGCATCAATTCAAGAGAAAGACCTTGGCTCACATCTTCGCGCAAAAGACCATTGCAGGCCTCGAGCCTGTCATTTCTCGGGGCATTACCAATCTGGTGAAGCAGGTGGACAAACATGCTGCTTCCGGTGTGGACATCAACATGCGTCGCTACCTTAACTATTTCACCATCGACGTCTTTTCAAATCTTCTTTATGGGGAACCGCTTGGCTGCCTAGATAGGGGGGATGATGTTGTCAAAGCGGAGACTCCTGCTGGCAGGGTTTATGAAGTCCCTTTCATCAAGACACTACACAAGGCTACTATCATCGGCACAGCTCTTGGGATGGAAGCTACCTTGCTCCCTCTCTCGAGGAAATTGTTTGCGTGGCATTCCTATAAGCAAGCAGGCCTCGATTACGAAAACATCATCTACCACAATACCAGAAGGAGACTTCAGAACAAGGATGCCGAAGGCGACATCTTCTCAAAGCTGCTCAAGAATGGGAAGGGAGAGGTCCTCAACCTTTCCCCAGGTCAGATTTTGGCAGAATGCGGCGTCATGATGAACGCTGGCACCGACACCACTACCGCCGCGCTGACTAACACCATCTATCTCCTCTGCAAACACCCCAAAGTACTGGCCAAGCTGCGGGAAGAACTCGATGCTGCAGGCCTCTGTGACGAAGTCCCGTCCTATGAAGCTGTGGCCAAGCTCCCTTATCTCCGGGCATGCATTGAAGAGTCGCTTCGCTTGCGGCCTGCCAGCTCCATGGGCTTGCCAAGAGTTGTACCTAAAGGCGGACGTGTTCTGGCCGGTGAATTCATATCCGAAGGCGTGACCGTCTCCGTGGGTTCCCTTCCGTTCGTACCCTGCGACAACCGCAGTTCCTAACATTGCAACGGACAGGTACCGACCTACACTCTTCTTCGAAACCCTGACGCCTTTGAGAATCCTGCTGAATACAACCCGGATCGCTGGTCCACTGGCAACAGAGAGAAGATGGCTCAGTGCCATCTTCCTTTCAGCACCGGGCCACGAGCGTGCATCGGCAGAAACATTGCGTATTTTGAGCAGCTGCTGGTAATCTCTACCCTTGTCCGCCTCTTCGACTTCGAATTTCTTGACAGCGAGTTTGAACTAGTCACACTTGAAAGATTCAATTCAAACCCTGGCGAGTTGGTCCTTTCTTGTCGTCGTCGGCAGATCTGATGGCCAGTCAAGCTTCAGTTGTTGGTGGTCGTCATATCTCTAGTGACGCTTTGTCGTTTTCGATAGTTTCCAAAATACTGAGCTGCCAAAGTATCGATCTCCAAGCTTTTATTAATGGACTTGGTCAAGGTGGTGAGCGGTCGCGAACCCCCTGTGGCCTGCCAAAGTGAGGGGACAATACGAAGATGTATCCCTCTGGCTTTCACCACCCATGGACTATTCACTTTGTTCTTCAGGAAAAGCGTCAGCGAAAGAATGCCGCAAAGAAGGAAGTCGAATATTCTCGCAAACGGGAATTGGATGCTTTCAACGAGAAAGATCTTTCCCGGAAGTTGCTGAGCTCGGCCCTCCTAGTGGATTGAGAGAAACGGACGAATAAAATGTGGCAATGTATGCAAAACCTCATGTGCTCCTAGGATGTCATTTCCCGCTGCTACCAGGGGAGTTGAATAGGGCGAATCTCGCGAAGTTTGGGGACCATCCCAGAATGAGCCGCCAAACTCAAGTGCGCAGGATAGCAGCCAGGTAGACATACTTGTAGGTATGTCAAATGGGTCTCGCCCGCCTGAATCTACAGTTGAGTTAATTAAAGAACCGAATTAAAGGTCGGAGCAACCATTACTGCTGCCATCCACAAAACTCCGCTAACGGGCCACGACTTATACAACCTCGATATGAAGTCACGTGTCAAGCGGTATTGCATGACCATGTACCTTCTTTTCAGGAGCGGAGGTACGTAGGATTTACTTGGAGTGTGTACGACTATGCCGATGGACCGTCTATGCGGGCAAGCACCCGTGCCTCTTCGTCACGCGCATCCATCCAAGCGGTTGAAAGTTGTGCATGTGATCGCCAGCAGTGGGAGTCATTCGCTGTCGCTGTAAGCGACTTGTGGGAATGTGAAATAGAAGAAATGTAGAGGCGCACGCCATAACAACCGAGGCCAAAGGGGGACAGGCTGAGGACGGAAGTTGGGCTGGCGAAGACTGCATGTACACGTAAGCGTTTCTCACAAACGGGATGCGAAGCTGGCCACAGATCGCATGTCAACAGCACTGCCTGTCCAGTCGCGCTTCGACACCGCTACACTAGAGCGCATCGGAACGGTAGTAGAGACTGTCAATTGGTGCCGCATAGGTGTTTTGGGGTCAAAAGCCATGCCTCCCTCGATTTCGTTTCTCAACCTCAAGACGTCTAGCACATTCAATGCGTGAGATGGGCTTTAGGGGTCTCGCAAGACCGACCTTGTACCATGTTGTGACGAGTCGTGACACCGCAGAGTATGTTGAGCAGCCAGCGTCGGTCCGCAATCTTCGTCAACATTGACCGAGCCTAATGAGAGCGGAATCTCCGTCACCTTTCCAACCGCACTCAGGCTCGGAACGTACAAGAGAATACACATGCCAAAGTAATGTGCGAAATTGAAGTCCTAAAGATGTGTCGACAATATTTGTGAAAGCGGAGGGTCTTGCCCCAACTACAGTGCTTGGAATGTTGAAGGCCAATGAACCACCAGCAGTTCGCAGCCCGTAAGATACCAGACCTCCTGTTACAATGGTATGACCGTCATTTGAAACCTTACAGCTGTGCTCCGACATTTAAGCGAAGTCTCCCTGGATCTTGGCGAACGGGCGCGAGCGTGGCAGCCTCCAACTCTTGGCAATTATCACGTGATTGCCACGGCTCCCTGTTGCCCAGCCTCTCAACCCATGTCAAATGTCGTCTCGATGAGGCTAAGCATGATGTAGGGTTAAAGCTGCTAAAGCACCCACAGTGCTATGTCATGTACAGGTCACAGCGTGTATTGTGGCAATTCCGTGTATCTTTGCATCCGTCCACCTCTATTTGATGGTGTAAGTGTGTGAAACTTACCGGTCACGGAGATTGCAATTCATTAAGCAGCTTCCATGGGCGAACATAATCCGATCGTCCACAACGATATAGCAGTGCGACTATTAAGAAGGGACAGTCAGAACGAGCTCAGCCTGACCGATGATCCAGACGAGAACATTCCCTATGCGATCCTCTCCCACACCTGGTGCCCAGACCATAATGAAGTCACCTTCGCCGATATAGAGAAGAGTTAAGGCCAGAGCAAGGCAGAATACGCGAAGATTCGATTTTGCGGCGAACAAGAAAAGATAGAATCGAGCACTCCTAGGTGGATATATATTGTATTCATCGAGATAGGTTGAATGAGCTATCTGAAGCCATCACAAGGATTTTTGGCTAGTGTCGGGAGGCGACAAAGTGTTATGTCTACCTTTCTAATGTATTAGTCCGAAAGGATGACAACATTAGCAACGTGCAGAGTACGTGGGAACCGAGCTAACGGATCAGCCGATGGTTTACCCAAGGCTGGACGCTGCAAGAGCTTCTGGCTCCCGATGTTGTCGAATTCTTCTCGTAGGAAGGAGAATTCTTTGTGACGAAGCAGACGCTGGCACAGCTGATTCACGAGGTCACAACCCATCCCCTCGCTGTTCTGCGGGGCACGTCTCGCAGTCAATATCCGATTGACGAAAAATTACACTGGGCGGAAAAGCGCCAGATGAAGAAGATGGAGGACGGAGTATATTATCTGCTCGGACTCTTTGACGTCTTTATGCCGCTTATCTATGACGAGGGCGACAACGCATTTCGCCGACTTAGGGAGGAGATCAACAAACAGTTTGGCGGTAATGTCGCTGCCTGTCTTGGTATTGTTGATGATTTCAGATCACCAGGATGGTGCCAGAGACCGGCGCCGCTCAATGATGTTGATGACTTCAGTGGGCGAGCCTCCGACTTCGGTTAGACGGTACAAGCTTTTCCAACCAGGCGAGTCGAGGCCTGCAAAACGTGTCAGGACATCGTATGATGCGAATGTCTTGGGGCCGGGCAACGGTCGTTCGTGTAGCAATATCACGGCCACGTTCAGCAGTCAAGCCAGGATTCTCAACACGATTCAATGATAATCAGCGAAGACAAGTACAATGTCCTTCTCAAATCCCTCCTATTCGCTCGAGTCGACTTTCATGTCAACAACGTCAAGAAAGCACTGCTGTCAACCTGCCACTGGCTCTTCCGCCATCCCCATTTTCAGACATAATATTGTAACAGAGCACTTTAGGGTTCGGCGTGCACGTGCAACAACGCGCAGAGTCCTGTCCAGCAGATCGGGAATCGAGGACGCGTTTCTGGTTGACGCTGACAGGGCAACACGACCACCAACACCACCCCCAGAGAGGCGGCAGCCAGGGCAACGAGCGCCTAGCACGGCGACGACATTGAGAAGTAGGAAAGGGCAGATGAAACACTCTGGAATAATTAGACGGCATCAAAAGCATGGATTACTGATTCTCTGTCTAAAATGTAAAGAATGGCACTCATCCAGCACTGTATACTGTCTCGCACTCCCCCCTACCAGCCCATTTTGGTTTGACATGTGACTAGACAACTCCCTCCCCTGCTACCACTCTTCCAGCTCAGCATAGCACAGCCACTTTGTCTTGTTACGATAGCTTTTCGCACTAGTCATAATCGAAGGACCTTTAAAAGGACTTCTCCTCAGTTATTCTCGTAACGTATCTCTGAAGTGTTTTACACAGATATTGTATAATAGTAACATAACCTGTCGATCTTAATATGGGCGTTGCAGCTCAATTGTCATTAGCTACTAGGGCATATATAGAACTTATGTGGAAGGGAAATATAGAAAATCTGAAGACCGCGGGAAGTAGTTAGACCATACCACGCCGGTTGAGCGGTGTCAGGGATGAAGATGGGATGAGACCTCCGAGGGGCTTCGAAGTGCCTGGGACGCGAATGGAAGGCTTTGAGAGTCCTGATATTGCTAACTTGATGCGCTGTGAAGTACAAGACGAGAGACAAAGAGCTCGATCTATATAGCTATCAGAGTGAGCATTTCTCCTGTCCCGTCGATCGTGGTAAGGCATTCCTCCTGACTCTGGGGATCTGGACCGCTCGAAGGAGCGACAGGTCTCAGACTAAGCGTAAGGGGTCTTCGGAATGCTGAGATCGGAAACGTGGCGAGGACGGTAGCGGTGGCGATATATAGTTCGATAGCAAAGTCAGGGGCTCAACAAATCCGTAAAGCGCGGTTCATTGTAGACTCATCCTAATTAGCTCTAAGACATTCACTTCACGTTGAATAGGACTTCGATTTCGCAAATCACTGTACAGAGTTCTAGATTTCAATGCCTCCCTAAACATCTATACAAGCATTGGCCGTAAGGCGCCTAATTGCCTGCTGCTGCCTTCTGTTGTCTGATTTCGGGCCGTATGCGTCAACCATACCTAGACTTTGAGAGGAGCCACAGTATCCTACGGTCAGGCACAATCGTTTGTCAGAATGTTGTGTCGCTGTGGGAGGCTATCGTGCAAATCCGTCATATTGCAGTGCTCTGTTGGCCAACAATGCCTCTAGTGCCCGGCCGCGCATGTGAGCGATGACCTCCATGGGTCAATACTGTTGAATGCATGGTATTTTGCGAGCGGCATCGAGTTGGATCAAGTAGACCCCATTTGAGGGTGTCTGGTTCGAGTTCGGAGGGGTCGATAGCTAACGAACGGACATTACCACAAATCCAAGTACTAACAGGAACAGGAATGGAACAAAGACGTGGACATATTCGTTAGCAACAGTAAAGCAAAATACAACAGCGTAGATTGGAGAGCCGTCGACAAGTATCGTTTTGAATCACTCCACAAACAGCTCGCACAGCTCGGCTTAATCATTCCTTGCAAAGACGCCAGCACCTCAGAGCTCCGAGTCAAAGAGGGTTCGCTCTGGGATGAGTCGCAACTCAAACAACTCAGCCTCATCTGGCACCGTCTGCCCCCTTGGCCCGACACCTGCCGTGGCCTGGACTTGCTCAATGGACAATTCTCGACCGTGGGCCTTAGCAACACTTATAACGAATTGATGGAATACCTGGTCGCGCATAGCAGCATACCCTTCAAGCATGTTTACCCTTCCGACATGTTCCAATCATTCAAGCCGAACCCCAAGGTATATCTCGGAGCGGCAGAGAAGCTGGGGGTCAGGCCGGAGGAGTGTGGGCTGGTGGCCGCGCGTCTCAGCGATTTGAAAGGTGCCCAAGCGTGCGGATTCTATGTAATATATATTGACAGGCCGTTGGAGGAAAAAAATCCAGAGTTGCGGGAGGAAAACATTCCGGACATGCGGATCAAAGAGGATGAGAATGGGTTTGTTGCCCTTGCTGAGCGTTTGGGAATACCAGCTAGTTAAATAGCCGCCAACATTCGCCGAGTGCTGGACAAGGAATGGCCTCAGAGCAATCAGAACTAGCCAAAAAAAAGGGTCCTCCTCGAAAGTGTTGAGGGGGCTGCCAAGATCAGGAATTGGGAGGGTGGTCAATGTGCACGCGAAGAGAGGAGGCAGGCTTTGACGGGAGCCTAAAGGGGGAATCGAGGACAGCTCGTTACGATAGAGGAAGAGTCCAATAACGTGGTAGATTTTAGAGCCAGATTGAGGATCGAGAATAGAGAACCTAGCATAGTAGGGAGAGAGATACAGGCGGCATAAAGGTAAAGAACAATAGGGTATATTAAGGCGCGCAGAGGTGAGAAAGTAAAAACAAAATAAGCTGGTAGAGAAGTAGAGAGAGATTAGGACATGAGACAAACGTTAAAGGCGGCCGCCAGCCAAGCCTCTGACCACATCTGAATGGGAAAGGCTGCCTTAGCTGAAGGCGGATTTCCCTACACCTACAGTATTTATATGCAGTCGAGAACGGGCATGTAGACTCTCAAATATACTATGAGCTATGGTCCTTAGGCTCGACAGTCTCGACTACAGGGCTCTTATCAGTATACTGATTTGTCACTTCTTCCAGCAAGGGTTGTTGTGCACACTCGGCCTGCGGATCCTCCACGACAATGGAGCCGTCTTCGCCCTGGGAAAGAGTGATTTGTTTCCAACCTTGAGCTTTAATCCACTCTTTTGTTGACCGGCAGCTACCTCTGCCTGTGCCAGATGGCTCCGCTTCCGGGGGCTTGGTGGAAGGCGGCGAGGTCATGAGGCGCCCTGGTGACGTTCGGTCAAGATATCTGCGCATCTTTGTGGTGCCGGCTCGGCCCAGACACAAGACAACCAAGACGGCAATGAAGACGCAAAATGTCCCCAAGGCTGTCATTAACGCCGGGATGCCGTACACCATGTGGTACCTGATACGTCGCTCGTATACGGTCACCGGAACCAACAAGGTCGCATCGTCGTCCTGCTCCGAGCTGCCGTCGCGTTTCTGGAGGTTTCCCTGCTGCTGCCGCGGCTGCTGCAAACTTCTTGTCCCAACGACTGAATTGGCCGCCACGTCCGTCCAAATAAGATTCAATATTTTGGCAGCGGTTGCTGGAGTACGCGACAAATCTTGCCACAATCTATACATGGCCAGATTCGTTTTGCCGGAATAGTCCATAATGGTGCCGTAATATGCGGAGCTGATGCTATAGAGGGCCGCGAGAGCGTCGGCGTGGAAATCGACACCCGGCAGGTTCTGATAGCCAACGGACAGCGGACCTCCACCCCCTCCACCAACATAGCCAGGCAGATAAAGGAATTCTTTTCGCAACGTGGTGACGGACACATTACCTTGGTCTGGTCCCGACAGGAGACCCCACAAGATGTGAACATCCGAGATTACCTGGTCTGTCTTCTCAACCCCCCACAGAGGCTTGGAAGACTCGTTAACGTATACCTTGTCAGATATGTTCGTGACCTTCAATCCTGAGAGATCGTCGCTTCCATTGAAACGGAAGGAAACAGTCTTGATCAAAGCTTTCGTGGTAGAGATGCACGAGTATAGCGGGACAGTCCAGTTCGAGCCAGGTTCAAACACAACAGACTCGCTCCCGTCTCTTCGCCGTGGCGCTCCGTACAGCAGTCCACATGCAGCCGCAAAATTGGTGATGTTGGCAATATCCTGGCCACCAGCACCTTGACAAAGAAGTCCTGCAACGCGTTACTCAACGAGCAAAAGAAGGAAATCAATGGATTAGGACTTACCAGCGCTGGAGAAGTTTGACTGATCGATCCCGAAAGGATTCGAATATAGCGGTGGCACTGATGGGACGTCGGATGGCAAGGAAAAGTTGTACAGAGAACTGGTGTTATCATAGATTCCCGTTCCCTGATCCAGACCATTCAGATAATATCCATACAGCATTGACGTAGTGAGGATATCAGGACCCAGAGAACTCGACATTCCCGAGAGTCCAGTTGAATTGGGGCTCATGAGCGGAAATGTCTTTCCGACGTGTGAGTTGAGGTATTCAAAGGCGCGAGAGCCCGGCTCGCTTTGATTGGCAAAATTCGTCACGTTCATGAATGCCATGGACCAAGCATTGTTTATCCACGCCGCTTTGTATGCTCGCAAATAGAGCTCTGGATTTCTCTGCGTATCACCCCGGTCCCAAACCGGATATTTTTTGATGAGATTGGCAAAGCCCCCTCGATCTGTCAGCACCAGATCTGAGACTTGACTCGTAGAGGAACCGTATCTGGGGATAGTGAAATCCAAGGTCAGGTTCGTATCGACACAGAGGGACTCGGGCTCAACAAAGAGCAGATCTTCAGACCATGTGCTGCCGAATGGTGACACAGGCGGTGCACTATGGTTTCTGAAGCCGATTCCACCATTTTTCATGTCCACCACTAGGCCTTCAATGGCAACATAGTCGTCTTCCAACACCATGGTCGAAATCTGTCGGTAAGCAGTAACGGGGTATGAAGATCCATTGTCCGGTGCTAGTGCGTTAGGACTGTCGTTGATTAGAGACCACGTGTATGATCTTGATTGAATGTCAAATATGCTTCCGACAGATTTGTCCATGGCTGAGAGGCCGCTTTCAAACACGTCAATGACATATTGGTGTACATGAGAATCGTAGTCATCGGCTGACCAGTATTCTCCTGAAGCGTTGCTGAAATAAGCTATAGTGTGAGGCGAGTTTGGACAATTCACCGGGCTGAATGCTCCGCAGATGCGGCTCCAAGGAAGGTCGGTTCTTGGAGGAGTCCCGTAACCAAATTGGGACTTATCGGCAACATAATGGAAAGTGGACGGGGTTGTGCTTTGGCTCGAGAGTATGTCTTGATGTAGGCCGAGTGGTGTTACGATGGCGGCAACGCCGATCAAGACGGTGAAGAAAGTCTTCAGGGTCGCAATGGCCACGACACGCAGAGGTACTCTTGAGGTCGCTGCAGTGTCCCCGGAGAGAATCGTGGGCCAGTAGGAGGAATGCAGGAACCGACCGACAACAGACCTAACGGAGAGATCAACCGAGACTCTTCGTAGTGGACAAATAGAGCTTCCACGCACCAAGAAACTGCCGTTGCAGTTGCAGCCGAATTCTTTTCCCTGAGGACCCCAAGAAGAATGACCGGCAAGGCTGTGGGAACGAATATCTGGACTGAGTAAAGCAATTAGCCATCTGCCGTCGGTGACGGGGGTTGTCACAACTGCCTACCAACAAAAATGGCAGCAGCGATGATGCCAGACACGTAGCCGACAGTTAGATTGTTAAGGTCGATCATATTGACGAGACGTGAATCACCATTCTCACCCAGTGTTTTCCCAGGTAGGATCCTGCGCAAGAGCTGCACGAGGACCAGAGTCCAAAGAAAGATATTCCCATCATCAAGGCCTAGAAGCCTCTTGGATGATATTGATGTCCTCCGTGGAATTGATATCACTCCAAATGCCCATGAAGCATATTTCGGACTGTCCCTTACCTAATAAATATTGCAGGGCGTTGATGTGATCAAGTGTCGACCAATAACAGGTCAACTCAATGGCCAAACCCGAATACGAGGACTAGTCAAGACTAGTATACCTGCCATTTCAGACCGTTGTTACAGACAAGCCTGGACAAGCAACACCTATAAATTGGCAGGTCAGAACCTTGTCTCTTGGCTTGTCGATCGTCAGGGTTTGTGTTCGCTGTGCGCCTACCTAGTACTGGGTAGAGGTGTCGCACAAATTTCATTCCAGACAATTGACTGCCCTTTCCTCACCAGCTGGTCTTTTTTCGAGATTTGTATTATTATAGACCTTTGAGGAATCGAATATTGAGATGTAGGATTGTGGCATCTTACCCTTTCCGCCGATGTCGATCGATCGAAGCAGCCCAAGGACAATAGCGATATGGCCGGGACTCGATGAAACACGTCTGGCTGAGTTTACTAGGGTGTCCCAGGGTGTTCCACGGCGGGTAAACTTTGCCCTTGTGGGGGCCAACTCCAACAGTGAACTTTCTCTCTCTGAGAGTGGTGCGAAGTCAAGTGACTGTGTGGACTTGGGCAGTCTCATGCAAAAGACCTACTTGTACCTCGTACCAAGTATGTACCCTCCTTCGTCCTCATCTAATTAGCCGCTCGCCGCTTTGCTCACCCTCCGCTCACCTTATACTTCCTGAGCGATCACTAGGCACTCCCGGAGTCTTCCAAAGCCTTGGGGTCATTCCTCTCTTCTTCTACACCACAACACCAACTTTTGTCAACTTCAGACAATAGGACCCATTGAAGATGCTAGGGAATCCCAGTCCGCCCCTTTCATGACGTTCTTGAACTGGTCACTTCGGCGGCTACCGTGTTACGGTAAGACGGAAGGTGGCAGCGATCCTCTTGATTACCAACCAGCCTTGTTTGATGGTCATTCTACTAGCCATTGCCAGAACGATCAACCCCATCGTTCATGCGATCGGTCAGGGGGATCTTCAGGGGGGGACTTTTGTCACCCAAAGAAATCGCTAAAATGGGGGATACTCAGATAGCGAGCAAACTTGACAGAACGAAATCAATCACGTAGACACAGTTCCGTTTCACTCCGAGTCAACAAGCCTAACATCACGCTCTGCCTTGAACTCCAGGACACAAGTCAATCCAGAAAGAGGAGGGCGAAGGGGAAGGAAACAAAGAGGGAGAAGGCGAAGAGGTAAAAGAGACGGATGTGTTGGTCGCGTAACGGCCGTAAGGACTTGAGTGCGTTATTATGCTGATTTTTGTTGTTTTTTTTTTTTTTGGAGAGTATACAACTTTGCTAGCAAAAAGTTCAATAGGCTGTTAATAGTAATCTGAAACACCTGAAAGCGGCTCCTTAGTAGTTGTAAAGTTCACCTTCCATCTGCCAATCCTGCTCAGGTTGCAGTATTGGCCACTTGTTCAACTGGACGATCTGCTTACTGCACCCGATACCGGAAAGCTCTCCCCTTAAGCTGCAAGCACCATCTTACAAGCAGTGTACTTAAACGCTGCACGGTGGGAAACGATGACTCTCACAGCGACAAACACAAAATGCTATGGAAGACGAGGTACAAGTGGGCTATTTCTACTAGGTGAGGCGTTTCTCGATGGCCAGATGTCGATTGCCGTGCGCATTGTCCTAGGCCTGGAACCGTTCAGCCTCGTTCCTGCCAGCAACGTCTGAGGGTGGCTTCTGTATGGACAG
This sequence comes from Cladophialophora bantiana CBS 173.52, assembly GCF_000835475.1. Lineage (NCBI taxonomy): Eukaryota > Fungi > Ascomycota > Eurotiomycetes > Chaetothyriales > Herpotrichiellaceae > Cladophialophora > Cladophialophora bantiana. The sequence continues at coordinate 217,558 of NW_015971591.1, forward strand.
CTTTGACACTAGCACTCGTCACTTTCTAGTAACGGGAGGATTCCAAGCTCTCCAATTATGCTACCTACCAGCGCTTCCTTCACTGATTATGCCAGCGAATCGAGCTTTCTTCCATCTGCAGCAATCCCCCACGAACCGCACATTCCAAGACTTCCTCGGCCGCGTCAATCCCTCACGACCACTGCGCTTTTGATGAAGAGCCCGTCGACCGCAACCTTGACCAGGAATCTCGCCACACTAGCAACACTTACGCTGTCGGTTAAGCGCATTCCGTCACCCTTACTGCCCAGCGTCTGCACGTCCCTCTTCCTGTCGGTCGGCTTCTGCATCAGATCGTCGAATCGCAGCCTCGAAGCCCTCACAAGAGTCCAATCCATCTTCGTCAGCCGAATCTCCTTGTCTACAAGGCCGTGATCCTCGAGTGCGTGCTTGATGTTGGTCCACCCCATGAATGCCTTGGTCAGCCACGGTAGTTCAGTCCATGAATCCCCGACACCCGCTGTCGACATCACGACAATGCGATAAATGGCGGCATGGTCCAGAACCTCGCAAACATTGGCACACGAGTCGGCCAGGAAGCGAGGAGGTGAGACCTGAGGCGCGAAAGGACTGTCGGACTGGCGCACTGTGTTCAAGGTGATGATCGCTGCAGAAGGTGTTAAAGAAGGCGCCGCGTAGAGGGCGCTTTTCAGGTCGGATTTCGATAGTGGCGAGCCAATGACGACGGTGAGGCCAGGTCGGGCGGTGAGGCTGCCAGAGGTACGCACGAGGGCTACCGCTGTGTGACCTTGAGAGAGTAATTCAGATACGACGTGCTGACCGGTCCGTCCAGTGGCGCCGAGGAGGAGGAAATGCATGGCTTTCGACGACGAGAGGCACCGTTGAGTCCTCGTTTGCTTAATCTTGTGGGGAGACGAAGAGGCTTCGTTACCAAAGGGCGACGGGGTTGCGGATCCATTTATGAAGTTGACCACCATGGTCGGTATGGGGGGTCGATCCAGAGACAGGGTGCCGCTGATTGGTTTGTTCGGTCTATATACTTGAATGGAAGCTGCGTGCAATCTTATGCACGCACGCCGACCGACTCGTTCCTCCTCATTCCACCTTGAAATGCGCTAGGTGGCGTTATTGAGGCTGTGAGAGCGTGATACATGAATGAGGTGTGCAGAGTCTCTGTCCTACAGCGTTCGGTAGCGACGCCGGCTTTCTCCCACTCGACTTGTTAGCTATGAATTTCGCGGATTCCACTGAGTGTGAATAAAGACCAGGAATCAGGTGCGTGGCTCGTAAAGATTGCGCCACTTTGCCATAAACATCAGCTTACTTTAGATCGCTCCCCTCGACCACTTCTAGTCCCACTGCACGTTCTATAAGCCTTTACTCTTTCGCCCACATGGTGAGCTACGCCCTGCAATCGTTCGTTCTCGGTCCGCAACTTGGCATAAAGATCTGGTGAGGAGTCTAGTGCCCCCAGGAGAACGATTTTCAGTATCAGATGAAAGAAGCGCATGAAAGACACTGAAATAAGTTCAGGGCCAGGAGGTCTGATCTCCGTCTGAATGAGTTCAAGATCAATAAGCCACGATTCTAAGGAGTCCAGTAGAGCTGCCTTCTCGGATAGGAGTCGAAGAGCGTGTCCCACCGATTCGACTTGTGACACTTTGCCGAGGAATTCAAGCGTCGATGCAGCGATCCTTGTAAGCTCTGTCCGCATGTCAGGTGCGATCGTGCGAAGATTGCGAGATTCAACAGGGTGCTGATGAGACGAGATCAAACATTCAGACACCGTCGTCTCGCCTGTATCGACAGTTGCTGGAGGATCCGCGAACTTGCATGGTGCAGCAAACAGCTTGATGATGAAAACATCCAGGAAGGGTAGTTGGCCATGGTGTGCTGGCACCAATTTATCCGCGGCAACAAAAGTTGGCCTTGCCCGGTACTCGTGCATGATCCTGAGTCCTCGAACGATGTGCTGGGCCATAGCAGCGTAATTCTCCCGCACTTGCTCAATGCTGATGAAGACCTGACAGCAAAGTAATGCCGACTTCAACCCCGTGGAGCCCGGAGACGACATGTTAGACGCAAGACCCCCCAAAGCCATACAATATTGCTGGAGGCCATAGTCATAGCTCGGGGTCTGCTGCGCGACAGACGCTGGAACGTCTCCGGACGTCTCGCGATCTTCCCGAAGAGCTCGGAGAGACAAGACTGCGTGTCGTATAGGCGGATCACTCAAGCTGGCTTGGAGGACTTGCCTGGCTTCTTCATCACAGTCCAGCTTCACATCGAACATAGTTTTGGTTGAGAAGTAACGATTGAGAAGGTCGATGTCCTGAGGGAGGATCTCAGTTAAGAGGGGCCGGATGCCCTGTAAGCCAATACCTGACTTGGTGCCGCCAGCATGAGCGCTGTTGATGGTCTGACTCGTAAAAAATCTAAAGGGAGACTCATAGCCGTCGCAAGTACGACCAGTGTCGACACATTTTCGGCAAAACGGCTTGTTCTCGTCGCATTTGACCTTCCTTCTTCTATTGCTGAGTGAGCACAATCACTGCAGAGCTGACCTCCCGTCTAAATTTTCAGTCTTGGGGTGTAGACCGGTGATGGGATTTGGCACTGACCTGCAGGTTGCACAACCAGTTTTCACCTTGGTTTTACATTGGATGTACCGTTTGCGAGTGACAAGGCTTCTGGCCATCGTTGGGCGGGGGCTGGGACATTCACGCTTGTCGCACAGCACCCTCCAGACGAGAGGAAGAATCGTAGCAAGCAAGAAATCCGAGCAGATGAATCAAATGATGCAACTTAATTCATCACCGAGACTATGAGGAAGGCAAGTCGGTTTCGCTTCGTGCCAAGCGTGTTGTTGAGGTCTGAGGAGCAGGCCTCGGCGCTAGCTCGATTGGGTAGCGAGAGCGAACCCACCAACCGTACGTGCTGTTGGAAGTGTGAAATGAGACATGAAAGTATATTCGAAGCAGCTCAATCTAAATGGCCTGGGAGGCTACAGTTAAAGCCATAATCACTAGCAGCCTGCCATATTTCACAGAAGGGCTTCATCCTTTAGCCTTCTCCTAGCACATCCCGTATTCCTGCGACTGATACGATCGTCCAGCTAGGTCTTGTTGAACCGCTCCACATTCCTGCGACTGACACGATTTTCATAGCTGTGTTACGAGGCCCAACTTGTCTCGATCGGCTTATATATTGAGTAGCTGGCCCGATCCCTCTCGAAATGAGTACTTGCACATGTCGAAGCTCATCACCAACAGCCCTGGATTCGTGTCGAAACTACTGCACAGCTTAAAAATGCCAGCTTTTACTCTGTACGGCTCTCGCGGTTCGACCAACACCGATCGTGTCCGCCTGACTCTCGCCGAAGGTGGCTTCACGGATTACGAACTCGTGCTTCTCAACCTTCAAAAAGGGGAGCAGAAGGTGTGTGAACCGTTTCTCTTGGAAGACGTCGCCGCTTCTCCGTGCGCGAGCAAATTGTATATCGCTAACGCCGCTGCACCCAGTCCGAAGAAAACTTGAAACGTCACCCGTGGGGTAAAATACCCGTCATAACTTTCCCTGAAGGGTTCACTCTCTACGAGAGTCGCGCAATCTGCAAATACCTCGCAAGGAAGTACTCCTTTCCACTTCTACCCTCGGACTCCGACGTCGAAGCTACGGCGCTGTTCGACCAGGCGCAGTCCGCAGAAATGCTCTACTTCACTGAGCCTGCAGGTAGAATCGCATTTGAGAAATTTGCCAAAAAATTCATGGGGCTGCCTCCCGATGAGGCCGTTGTTTCAGATGCACTGCGGTCGGTCGAGATGTTTTTCGATGTTGCAGAACGTCTCTTACAGCACAAAGACTACATGGCTGGAAATGACTTCACTCTCACGGATATCTACTACATTCCACTGATCCAAAGACTTTTCGCGTGCGGGTATGGAGATGTCATCCTCAGTCGCAAAGCTGTGAGTGCTTGGTGGGACCGCTGCATGAATAGGCCAGCCATACAGAAGATATTGGCCGCTGACAGGGAGGCTGTAGCTGCTGCTAGTAGATAGCTTGTTATATATGTATTTAGTGAAAAGATGCTACCGCGTGCTGAGGACGATAATGAATCCTTTAATTAGTTTATCGCTTTGAGACTGTATTCCTAATATGAAGATAATTTGGTCTTCGCTCAGGAAGCGCTCAGTCATGGTCAGCTAATGGCTCAGTTGGAGCTCAGGCTAAAGCGGCCTTCGCTGACCCTCGGCGATAAAACCGTATATGGCAAATAGGGTTTTCGTTCTCGAGTATTAATATGGGTACCTGCGTAATCCATATACGGAGCCGGGTAGTGGTTCAGCTCAAACCAAAACAAGCCCATGTTTCTCATCCGCTCTCTGCCAGAAAGCGCACAAAATTGACTCCAACCGGGTCTAGTATGTTGCCGGAAGATCTTGGAAAAGAGCGATCTTGTACAAGATATTTTGGCGTTTTGTCGACTGGTGAATTTGAAAAAATACCGCTAAAAGGGCGAAATCCATGGACACTACGGTCCTGTTGGCGAAACTGCACATCAAGTCCAACGGCTCAAGCATTGTATCGGATAGTACTCCAACGCGATCCACGCACGCTCCTAGGGATATCGGAGTCGATGCTCGATCAACAGTAGACTGTGGCCAAAGACGTGTATCTGCGAAAGCATATGTGTCAGAATATGTTTTTGGTCCGTATATTCAACTTTGTCGGGTCTAAAGTTCAAGTTAGTGGGTTAAGGAGCGTTCAAAAAGTCTCCCACAAAGTCAGCCACCTCCTTCGGTTTCTCGACCATGGGTAAATGGCCAGCGCCCTCGACGAGCTTGAAAACAGCCGTTCTCCCTTCTGCCGAGCCCAGCTCCTTCGACAGCTTCTCCATGCCCTTTGGCAGCACGCCGTCGCCGGCACCGACTAAGAAGGCGCCTCGGCCCTTGTGCCCGGCCAGGAGACCCGTGTAGTCGTAGTTGAACAGAGTCTCGACGCCCCGACGGAACTCAGGCAGCGAATTGGAGTAGACCATGCGCTTGACGCGGGCGATTTCCGGGACGAGCTCGGGATTGTCGTAGGACTCGGGCACGAACCACCGCCGCACCGTCATTTCGGCGAGTTCTTCGCCCACGACGGCCTGCGGACTGGCGTCCGAGGACTCGTCGCCGAACAGAGACGCCAGGCGGAGTGTGGTGCCCTTTTTCGCGGCCACGGCGATCCGCTGACCCCAAGTGTCTTTGTTGCCGGCGGGTGATTTCGCAGACGTGTCGCACGCGACGAAGGCCTTGATCCGCGACGGGTATTGGAGGGCCGTTGCTAAAGCGGTGACGCCGCCCATGGAGACGCCGACGAGGCCCGCCGCTTGAGGAACGCGCAGGGCGTCCAGCAGCTGGATGACGTCGGACGCCTGCAGGTCCACAGTCACGGGGCTTGTCGTGCCGCTGGGGATGACCCTCCCACGGGCTAGGAACCGGAGGACGCGGTACTTTTGATTTTGCGGGCGAGAAAAGAAGTGCACGAGGAAGGTGTCCCAGATGCCCCAGGTCGTTAGGACCGAATTGACCAGCACGAGGACCGGGGCGTTGGGGTCGGAGCTGCCTTCGAGGCGGAAGGGCAGGACTGCGCCGTCGCCTGTGGTGACCGTCGATTCTATCGCCGAGCCGTATGGTGAAATGTTTGGGAGCGTCTTGGTGACTCCGTCTGGCGATGTCCACGGTGCGACGATTGCCAGGTGGCGAGCTGCGGTCCCAAAGGTATAGAAGAGTTCATACGTGCGTGCCTTGCTCTCCGAAACGTCCACGGGTAGCGCTTCGAATGTGGAGGGTAATGCCTTGGGGTTGGTGGACGGCGTGAATTCGTTGATCAGGACAAAATCGACTTGTCCGTCTTCGCGTGGTTCGAGATAGGACGTCTTGTACCACGACGTCCTCCTCCAGCCGGGGATGTCTTGCGCCTTTGCGAGGACAGTGGTCTGGATCCAGTCCCCAATGCTCGAGACCTGGTCCGGAGCGAGGAGCAATCTGAGTGTGGTCAGGACATTCCCTTGTTCGTTCTCCTGGAAATGTTCTGGCGCTTCGAGTTTCACGAAGGTCTTGTCATTGACCCGTTCGCCGACAAAATCCAGCGTCAACCGATCCACCCAGATCTGGGCCATCACATCGATTTCTCGCTGCGTTTTGCCGGGTGGTGCTCGCAGATACTGGTATGGCTGTTCGGTGAATTGGTGCATGTCAGTGGCATCGTAGATGGCCAGGAATTCGGGATGGGCGCGAGTGCCGGCATTGGGTCCTGGCAAGTCTGTGGCTCGATATCGAAACCCATTCGGCATGAACGACAGGCGGGTTCGATTGGGTCCATGTTCATTGTTGTACCAGTCATGGAAGAGATCGAGCGACAATGTCTCCTTGGGTTGCATAGTCACGAACAGCAACCCGCGAACGGGGCTTGAGGAGAGCATGACGGCAACTCACAAGGACCCGTTGCCAGTTGAAACCGAACCGGCACAAAGTGAGAAACTGTCGCTTCCACGTCGCCCGTGGCGAGACCGTGGGTATGTAGCGGTAATTTACTCTGCCTTGGCCCTTTTCGTGATTCAAGTGGCACCACAGACACATTCAAGTGTTTTTCCAGAGAGAACCTGTGGACATTTACAAGTAGGCAATACAATCTAAGAAAATCTTCGAGATGGTCACGGCAAGTGTGCGTGAAGAGTGCGAAGTATTTGCCGATCTTCGATGCCTACGGTCCTCCGTAGTACGTAACCACGTCAAACTGCATCGGAAGATGGCCGCGGCGGGGCTGATGTTGGCATTAAACATTGCTGTGGGACGCTGGAGCGGAAGACTTTTTATCCGCCACGAGCGAAACGAGAAGCGCGAACGAGTTTTCTTCCATATTTATGCGTGCAACAGAGCGTATGCGGTACAGGATGCTACAGAGAGAAGTCTCGAACTAGTCGTACCAGATGGCATTCATGCCGAAGCCGGGCTCTTTGATGTCCAAATGAGCGACTCTGGAAAGATACTCGTCGTGCCAACGGTAGATTTCTACCCATCCGTCTTGATCATCCGTCAAAGCCAACCACTCGTCGGTCCAAGGACAAGGACTCACCGCGTTTGAGTGGCCTCCGCTATTGGGCGTCGGGCTGATACATAACTGTCTCTCAATCTGGCCCTGGGGTCCAAGCTTGAAGACGCTGATATACCCCGTTACGCTGAATGAGTTCGACCGGGCGGTTGCGAAGAGATACTTCCCACTCTGCGCACAAAATACCACGTCGGATCGGTACATCTTCTTGAGATTTCGAACACCTGCTTCTTATTAGCCCGAATGATATGGCGCGAATCAGGCGCGTACCTGGAGGAACAAGCGGATAGAGGTTTTGCGTGAAGACGGGGAGGTGTGTCTTCTCGTCGACCACGTAGACCCCCAGCCGATTTCCGGCTTCCATCAGCACGTAGAGATAGTGTCCACTGGGATGGATCTCCACCCATCGAGGATGATCGCCAGCCGAGGGTGCATCGACGCTGCCGACCAAGGTGAGGGTGCCATCGCTCGCTTTCTTGTGCGTCCAGATCTTGTCGGCCCACATGTCGGCGGAGTAGAGATAGGTCTCTGTCGGGTCAAAGACCATCCCATGGATGGCAGATTGCTCGCTGTATTCGTAGTTTTGGATATTCTTGTCGAGTTTGCCCTTGTCGTCTACGGAGAAGACGTTACCGTAGCCCGCATGTTCGTAGAATGGATTGCCATAGACGCAATAGGGCGGCTTCTTGGCTGCCAGCACAAATATCGCTCTCGTCCTGGTGTCGGCGCTCTGAGCCCGAGCTGCCCGTCGTCAGCCCGGCATCATGCCAGCAGCAAGATGGCCAACCTACGATCATGATTCATCGGAAACGAAACCTCATGTGAGATGTTATCTGGTGCTTTGACGGCATGACAAGACCATTTCTTCATCGAAGCTCCGTAGATATTTTGCCGCGCATGCTGCTCCGAGGGTTGTTGTTGTCAGTAGAGCAAAATCCGAGGGGGGCCGACACCCGCCATCTCTCTGGTGTACTTTGTACTCACATCGAATGTCATCCATGATATCGGCTCATCCACTGGAATGGATGTTTTCTTGACCAAAGTCAGGGTCCATGCTTCATCGTCGAACTCGACTGTGAAAATCGCGCCCGGCGGTGTCCATGTCCCTATCATCAGATGGTGTTTCATTTTGGACACCCAAGACACCTTTGTGCCCAATTCTGAAGAACCCAACTCGCCAAGTCACATGGCTATTTCAAGCCTGGCGATCGACGTGGGGATGGATGTGGCGAAATCAGCCCCGGACAACCCGCAAAGCGAGAAATTTGGAGATGCCGAATTTGATTGCCGGGAAGAACTCGATTCGTGCAGCACTTCAACTACCGACTTTTTGCAACTTTCCAGGCACGCAGCGCGAGGCGGCACGAACTTGCCGACACGAGAACGACCCTCTTGCCGTGGGTGCCGTCCTGCTTAGACTTAGCACCCTGGTAATTGGTTCAGCGCGTGCAAGTATTCGATTCCGAGAACGAAAGGGTTCTCCGGGATCGAAATCGTGGAGGGGAAGGGAGGATTGAACGACGTCAAGAGCCGCTTGTCGCTGCCTTATATATACTGCCACCATGGCCCTGGAAATGGCAGGAGTCTTCGTGCCTACTTCACTCCTCTCAGCTTACGTCCACTTCACTTCTCCCTTGTCCAACCTTTGTCTTGTAACCAGCGGTCTTCGTCTTGGTGCTGTGTGACTCGATTTCTCCTTCTCGCTCAATACGACACACTCACTCCCTCCACATACACATATACACCCTTTACACCGGCAACATGAACGGGACGACGAATGGAACGGCAGCTCACAAATATGATCCCAACTTCACCGACAGCCTCATCCAGGCCATGGGTCCCAAGACCCCTGAGCGAGCCAGATTTGTCCTGGGAAACTTGATCCGCCATCTCCACGACTTCATCCGCGAAACGGAGCTTTCGCCTGAAGAATGGATGCGAGGCGTCCAGTTTATCAACGCCATCGGCCAGATCAGCGATTCCAAGCGCAACGAAGGACAGCGAATTTGCGATGTGCTCGGCATTGAATCGTACGTGGAGACTTCCTTGACGATGTAGACCCTCGAAAGCTAACCATTGCATTCTAGACTGGTCGACGAGGTAGCCAATAAAATCATGCTCGACAGTGATGAAACCCCGACGTCGTCCACAATCCTGGGGCCATTCTGGAGCCCCCATGCTCCTTTCCGCGAGCTCGGTGACAGCATTATTCAAGACCCATACCCGACCGGCAGACTCACCCGCATGCACGGCGTGGTCAGCGATTACAAGACCGGCAAGCCCATTCCCAATGCCATTGTGGACATCTGGCAAGCCTCAGCGAACGGCAAGTACGATTTCCAAGATGACAACCAGTCCGTCAACAACCTGCGCGGCAAGTTCAGGACCAACGAAAACGGCGAATACTACTACTATTGCTACCACCCGACCGCATACTCGCTCCCCACCGATGGTCCAGCTGGCGTTTTGCTGAAACTCATGGACCGCCATCCGATGAGACCGGCTCATATCCATCTTATGATCAGCGCCGACGGCTACAAATCTCTCACCACCCAGTTATATCCACGGGATGACCCCTACGTGACCAGTGACTCTGTCTGCGCCGTCAAGGACGACCTGTTGCTCGACTTCAAGCCATCCAACGACCCGAAGGCCGAACTGGATCTGGAGTACAACGTCACGCTGGCTCCCCTGAAGCCTGGCCAGAAGGCCGGCTGGGTTCATACCGTGTTCTAAGCATCTTCCGCGAAGGTTACTTGTACTTGGGGTTCTGGTGTTTGTCTTTCTCTTAAATGCATGATTGGAACGGGGGAGCGGGTTTTTTGCACGCCCTCGACGCTGTGGACGGAGCCTCATAGTCATACCGAAAAATGAAAATATCATATATGATCACCACGACTGATTAGCGATCCCTGAAGCTTACTTTCCCTGTCCCAAAGGGTGTTTTTACTCTTCCCAGAACTCCTTTGGGCCGCTGCGCTCTCATCTGACTATGTTTTCCATTTTCCCGTTTCTGGACTGTGATCCTCCATTCTGAACATGTAACTATCAATCTGACAATCCCCGATCCCGGCTTGTGCGGGCGCGCAGAGAATCATTCACGGACTACTTAATGTACGCTCTAACCCCGCAAGCACATCAACGTTTCTGCCCTCGATTCCAACCTTTCTCCTTTTCCTCTATCTGGCCGACTCTCCCGACAACATCTATTAGAGCTAGTCATCATGCGTCTTCCCTACGCGCCGTCAACCCCGCCTGCCGACTCGCCCTCGTCGGTGGCCGAGATATACGCCCGTATCGCTGCGCGGCGGAAACCGCGCCCTCTCATCCCGCTTGACCTGACGCTTCTGCACTCCCCGCCCGTGGCAAACGGGTACAACGCCTTCGTCGGTGCGCTACGAACCGAGACCATCGTGCCGCAGTTCCTTCTCGAGCTTGCCATCTCCCGCGTCGCAATCCTCACCGGCGCCGTCTACGAGTGGAACATCCACGCCGCGCTGGCGTTGAAAGCAGGTCTATCATCGGATGCGTTGGAGGTCGCCTGCGGCACACCGAAAGGGAAGGTGGGGGAAGAGAAGTCAGCAGCAGCACTGAGTGAGAAAGAGGTGGCCGTGCTGAAATACACGGATGAAGCCACGGTCGATGTTAAGGTGCAGGATGCCACCTTCGAGGACCTCAAGACACATTTCAACAACCGGGAGATATTGGAGCTGGCCACCGTGGTGGCTGGGTACAACGCGGTCAGTAGGATTCTCGTGCCGCTGGATGTTGGCGAGAACAACGACAAGCCCATGAAGACGGTGGAGGAGCTGGTCGCAGGTCTGACTTGACACTATAAGTACCTCGTAGTTAGGCTAGAGTCGAGGTAGGCACTACAAGCGAGAATGGGGGGAGAAGACAAGGCTGATTGCCCCTTTTAGTCCACATATACGGAGCGATAATACGCCCGTGTCGAAGGTTCACTCGGTCTAAGAATCAATATCAATTCCCAGAATCACCTGGCGCCTTACTTCAATCCATTTGCTTGGTTCCAAGGATTGCCGAAGTATCATCCCGGACATTCCGTCACTCTTGGACCAGTCCGCATAGAGAGACCCATTCAGTTCATGCAATTCTACCTTAGAACGGAGACATTTCCATCTCTTAGTGGCCTCCTATATAGATCCTATGCTAAGAGGGTTCGGGACAGAGGTTGGCATACTGATCTAAAGCCTGAAAATAGTATGCATGTTCATTTAATTAGATGCCATGTCTACGACACTTGACTTTGATCCCGTCTTTTCCTGGCCCGTTAAAAGCATTGCGGAAATGTGTTGTCCCGGAAAAGGGGGGGGAAGGGAGAGGGGGTGGCATATTCGCTCGCGACGCTACCTTTCTTCGCCAGCTTCAGTCTGGCCCAGGGATGCAGACACCCATCGCTAGTGTCAAGCGCCTCAGCTTCATTAAGTGGCCACCAGGCTGACAGAACCAGGGGCGCTGGGGCCCTCACTTCAAAGGCAGGCAGGGTAGGTTAGCCGGAGAATATCGCGTCCACCGTTGTGTGAACACACACTCTATGGCGTATTCTCTTTCTCAAGCCACCACAACATGTAGTTGTGCTTGTTCCGGACTTGAGCTGTATTATGGCCACCATCGCCCCGGTGCGCAGTGACTCCCCAGCGAACCCCGTCCAGCGAATAACCTCTCCTTCAATTCCCAGCCCAGGTGGCACGCCTTCGTCTTCGGTCCGTCCCTCAGTCGATCTTCCCGCGAACAATGCTTCCTCTTCTCCAGCTCTACAACAAAACGCCCCTCTAGCAGCTGCCCCATCGACCGCGCAAAGACGCAACCGGGCAGCCCTCCGAGATTACTACAATCTCAAATCCAAAGCCCCTTCTACCGCAGTCTATGAGCACCGAGATATAAGCCGCACAGCGAGCGTGACATCCACGACCTCCGACTCCACGACAGTAACCTCCTCCACCGCCATCCCGGAGGCCGCAACCTCGTCCCTGACTGCACACCTGGACGACCCGACTTTCGACACCGAAACCTTTGTCTCTGAACTCCTGAAGACTGCCAGTCTACGTGACATTCTGAAAACCGAGAGCGCATTGGTCAGCGAAATTAGGACACTCGATGGCGAGAGGAAGGCATTGGTTTATGACAATTACAGTAAGCTGATCAAGGCGGTGGGTACGATCGCGGAGATGCAGAAAGGGATGCACAAGGATAAAGAGCAGGACGTCAGGTCAACTGTGCTAAGCAGGCAGAAGGGTGAGCAAACTCCTGGGCTTGACGGAGTGTCATGGCTGGGAGACAAACTGGATGGGTTGTTGAAGGTTGTGAAGGAGCTCAGTCCAGATGGAGAAGGCCGAGAGAGGGCGACACAGTTGACGGAAGCAAGGCGGAAGAGGACACAAAAGGAGATTGTCAGGTGGGCTTTAGATGCGCCGGTACGAATGCAACAAATGATTGATCAGGGACAAAAGGAAGACGCGGAGCGGGAATACAGCTCTGTTACGGAAGTCCTGGACAAATGGAACGGCGTCGATGGTGTCGAAGAGCTGCGACGCAAATGTACGGAAGTCATGCAGAGTGCAAAGGAGGATTTAAAAGCAGGTGAGCAAGGAGACTCGGGTTGAATGAGTTGAGCGATTCCGGTCGCCAGTCTGATTGGCGCCACCATCATTTCCACGAGTGTCTGCTGCTCCAGCCATAGCCTTCCAGGCCTTTGTGCTTCACAGCTTCAGACTCAACGACACGCCGCGTCGATTGCCACAACAACCCCGGATACAGGACCCAAGTTGCTCCCCAAGGGAACAGATGGACGACCGACTACTCACGCATAGCGAAGCAAGTTCGCCCGTGAAACACGAACCTCAACATGAGAAGTTCATGGGGAGGCAGAGGTGGGGGGAACCTCGTCAATAACATGGCAGCCGACGAGAAGGCCCCATCGATTCCGATGCCACCACCATCACCGGGCCTCACGTCGAAGTGTTACCACAGACCTACCTTATCGACTGTGCCCCACCATCGAGAGACCCGAACCAGCAAGCCCTTCTCCCCAGAGAATAGGAAGAAGTGAAAAGGGGAGAGAAAACCTGAGCGCAATGGCACGATTGAAGGCTCGATTTCAAGCAGAACAAAAACAAAGTGCGGTGCCGGAGAGGGAGGGAGGGAGGAGGTGGGAAGAGAATAAGAAACAAAACTATGTCTATTATTTCGCGCGACCATAGAATCTATCTCTATAGCCAAGGGGGAATAAAGACATCTACGTAATATCCAATCAGACTGTCTTGTCTCCATACGTACTACTTACTATGCCTTTCTATCCCCCATCGTACATCAACTTGTGAACGAATATATGGTGGCTGACCAGTGACAAGTATCTTAGATAGCCGGAAGACAACGTAACTACATATGGAGAGAGCCCAACTACCTTAGCTACATACATACCTCCAGACCTAGGTAGATAGAGGGAAGAGGAACGATCCAAACCCCTTGTCATGTTTGGGTCATCCTCAATGCTCATCTGCCCGTTGTCTGAAATTCGCGCCTTCTGCTTGTGGGGGTATCAACCGACATAGATCGTAGCTGGAAGGCCTCGAAAAAGAAGCAGGGGGTGAAAAGAAGAGAGAAAGAATAGGTCTTCCATAGCAATCCGTACAGGAGTCCGCCCGCGCCCCCCGACCTGTCCATGTCCAACTTGGGACTGAAAAATTCCATCTAGAAAATCGCCTCGACATTGCACAACACATCGTCACTCTCGCGCTGTTGCGGCCTTACTCCACAGTCGTCTAGTAAGGACTATTCACAATTTCGTCTCTCAAATGACTCTGCCTCCCGCTTCTCCTCGGCGTCATCCCCACCCCAGAAACCCTTGCTGCTGGGCCCATAATACTCTCCCTAGTGGGCCTCTTGAAGCTCTTCCGACTGACCATATCCACTTCATTCGGCAATGCCAAGATGACGTTCTTGTCACTGCCAAACTCAAAATCGTCCGCCATGACTTCTGCTGCGTAGCGCTTGATCTGATAGGGGTCTTTCTTGCCATCGAGAACCTTCTTTAGGGACCAGGTGACCAGGAAAGGACCAGTGGACGTGATGATGCTAGTTTCTTGGCTGTCAACACCGGTGTTGAAGTGGGCACGCGTGAATGAGATGCCTTGGCCGGTTTCGTGTTGGAACTGTGCTGCATGATTCGGGCTTAGGCAGAGGCGGCGAGGCTGAGGTTTGGAGTCCTTTGCGAAGGGTTTCTCAAAGCCTAATTTGCCTTCGTTTTTGCCGTCCTTTTGTAAGTTGTCAATCAGGATGAGGTAGGTTTTGCAGGTTCCCAGGACCCAGCGACCATCGGCGCTGACGTCCAGACCGATAATTGCTTCGCCCAGGGCTGGAATCTGGGTCTTAGCGTTGATACCGAGACGGTCGTAGAGTCGGACATCGCCTTTGTTGGATGCCAGTGCGATGTACCCCTTTTCGGTCGTGGCAGCCGCGGAAAAGTCGTTTTTAGAGAGGTATTGTTTCAGCTGTGCTTCTACCAGCTTGTTGCCAGAGACACGGGGATCAATGCGGAAGAGGGCATTCTTGCTATGACCAATGAATGGTTGCGCCGCCGTCCGTTGGGAGAACTTTGTTTCTGGCGTGAAATTGCTTACAGCAATGTCGTCGTGGACCTTCCACTCATCCACAACCTTGCCATATTCGAGGTCCATGCGATAGAGTGAGTGGGGATTACTGGGGTCTTGCAGCACCATGTTCTGGTCCTCTTGGTGCAGCATGACCTTGGTGGGTGAGAAGAGCTTGCCCTTGGGAGTCTCGACCTTGGATATATTGGTGGTGAATTCGAGATGTTTGTTGGGCAGGTGTTTGAAGACACCAATCTTGGAGCCGCGAATAACGAACGATCGATCGTGTTTAGTTCCAACTGCCAGTTGAGAATTGACGTTTCCGTCTTGGTTGTCCAGCTCAACATCATCCTCAGATTCGTCCTCATCATAGTGTTCACTTCGTGGACGATCTCCTTCCTCTTCCTCCTCTTCTTCCTCCTCCTCTTCCCTCTCCTCCTCTTCATTCGCATCATTCATAGTCGTGTCATTGAAGGCTTCCAAGACGTATTCGCGTTCCTGATCTTTCACTTTTGACCATTTCGTCTCGTTCAATTGCTCCCACAAAGCCTGCATGACTCCCTCTTGAAAGTTTTCCAAGACCTCCTGGTCCTTGAATCGTAGCAACCAAGAGTAAGCGGAGCCATCTTCGGTGTAGTGGTTGAAAATTGCAGACAGGTAGTCGAAATTGAAGACTGGGTTGATATCGGGCACAATGGTCTGACCTAGCCATTCCCTGCCGGTAGAACTCGTTATTTGAAGCCAGTATTGCCAGCCTCCGAGATCCGTCACAACAGCGGTTACGGATGGATCTTGCAGGACAAAAGTTCCTGACGCGAAGTCGAATAGATGGAGCTCTCCGGTTTGCTTGGTGAGAACTTCTCCAGAGCTTGGAGCGGATTTCGCTGGTGGAGCTTCCGTGGGACCAGTGTCTCTCGCTTTGGATTGGTTTGATGTCTTCGGTGTTCTAACATCCTTTGCCATTCTCTTTGTCGATTCTTTGGATGTTGGTTTTGGGTCGAGAGGCGCAGATACCGAGCTAGCAGCGGGGATCGCGTCGTCTGAGTCAAAGTAGAATTCTTGTAGTTCAGCCTCTGTAGCCTTCTGAGCAGACCTCCGGTATTTCCTCTCGAATTGACAGTCGATCGCAGCTAGAAGAAAAGTGTGAATCTTTTCTTCCTGGACTGATGCGTCACAAACAAATTCATAAAGATCTCCAGGGTCACCGCTTAGGTCGCGCCAAGCTAAGACCGTTTCGCCGCCCGACCGCTTTTCTGATCTGAAATGTAGACTCTGATCAAGGAGGAAGGTCTTCTCGTCCTTGTCTAGACCCTCACCGCCTGCGTCCTCGTCGTCCTCGGCAAGTTCTTCCTCGCCCTCCTCATACGCACGCTGTATAACGAGCTGGTATTGATAATCTTGCCCCGTGCGTCTGATGGTGGCGACAGCGTCTTTGTAGATGAGTTCAGAGTAACCTTTGGGGGAGAGAGGACGGACGAGGTAGAGTTGGCCCTGAGGAATTTCTGTAATGACCTCCTTTGAACTGTCTCCGAAAAGATATTTGCTGACTGCAGAAGGGCATTTGTTAGTTTTGTGGCGCGATCAGGGGGCAACAGGCAGGGGTATATCTTACCGTTTCTGATCATAAACATGATGGCGGGGTCTGGTAGCTAAGCTGCAACGAGCCGAGTGGACTTTGGTCCAGAAGCGAAAGGGTTCGGAATGATGGCAGGAAGGTGAGGGAACTCTGGAAGTATGGCTATCAGACGTCAAGAGGACAGGCAAACGGTGGTTGAATATTTAGTCCATTGTTGTTGGAAGGATAGAAAAGATGCAAGATAAACAGTTCCGCAGGCAAACTGGACTGTTACTGAGGAATGTCCCCATGACGCAACTGGCCTAGGCACTACTGCTATGGGCAAGGCTTCGGCCAGGCAACCAACAGGGACTGCTTATGTAACTCCACAGCCTCAGCCTGATGGGCGGCTAATGGCGAGAGAGGCACAAGGCTGAAACAACATCCTCCAATGTCACGCCAGGCCCTTCCGTTCCGCAGAGTCGTATCCCAGGACAATTCACAATTCGTACTCTGCACCACCACCACCCTCTGTCTGAATCTTCCAAATTCACTCCTTCTAAAACTATTAATTTACCTATGGCATCAAAAGACGCTTCCAACTCAGAGAAGCGAGATTCCTCCTCGCAGCGCAAGAATGCGCGCCCATCTCTAGCCGACAATCCTTACCACCCCAATTCAGCCGCATATTTAGCATATCCAGTCAAACATGTTGTGTCCAGCCTCTATCGTCGAATGACCGAACCTCCCGAAAACCCGGTCAACAGACTTCTCGATGCCCCTACTCTTTCAACCTCATCGTCAGGCGTTTACACTCTTCCAAGAAGAACTGCTTCTCCCTTCCAACCTCCACCCCTCACTCCTCTTGAACTGAGGCATTCATTGTCCCAAAAAGCCGCGAGCTCATTGCTCTTGACGCGGTCACTGGCCGAAGAGATTCGACTTTTACTCCCTCCAAGGCTTCAACTCATTGATCATTGGACGTTGGCATATTCACTAGAGGCTCATGGCTCCTCATTGGCGACCTTGTATGAACACTGCGCCCACGTGTCGACCTACACTCAGCGCTCAGGTTATGTGCTGGTAGTAAGAGATGGATCCGCATCTTCCACAAATGGATCTGTCTTCGGTGCGTATCTCTCGGACGCGCCGAAGCCGTCTCTTCATTACTTTGGCACCGGTGAATGTTTCCTCTGGCGTGCAAGTATATTGCCCACCTTGAGGGACCTGTCTACAAACTTGCACCCCAGTACAGAGCCTGCTTCAAAAGATCTGCTGGAGTTGGCTGGATTGCCACCTCCCCCCAGTGCTGATACCACCAACCTTCAGCGATTTACCACAATCCGAGGCGAGCGACGAACACCCTCGGCATCAACAACCTCGTTACCACAACCTTCTGACGCCAAGGAACCGTCCGCACCCTTAGCGCCACCTCTTGATCGCTCAGGCGCTTCAACACCTGATCGGATAAGGTTCAAAGCATTTCCTTACAGTGGAATAAACGATTTCCTGATCTACTGCGAATCTGGTTATCTCTCCATCGGTGGCGGGGATGGGCACTATGGCCTGTGGTTGGACGATGAATTGAACAACGGCATCAGCGAATCATGTCCTACCTTTGGCAATGAGCCACTAAGCGAAGAAGGCCGCCGATTTGAAGTCCTCGGCGTAGAGGTGTGGTATGTTGGTGCATGAGCCCAGAGCTCTACGTGGCGAACCAGAGCCCAGTGCTCATTTTCGTACATTGACTACTTTGAGCTCCGGTTCTAGGAACCCGAGAAGCCATTCCAAAGGTGAAGGGTCTATCAATCTGGAGCTGAACTGTTACAGTTCACTATCGTGGTTATCGAACAAGAATCTGGAACTAAGACAACCCATGTCGGATTATCGGGCAGTGAGCAGAATTGTTGTACGCCGAGCGAAGATCGTTGCACAGCGACAGCATAGCGAGTCTTCTGGTTTCGCAAAGACGCTGCTGGTCGACGAATCCTGTGCAGATCACCGGCGTGTGGCTGGAGCGATCGATGCTGAGTGAGCTGTCTTAACACGCGGCACTGATCTCGAAGCATGACTTGCATGATCTCCTTCCGGGTATAGTCTACAAGAAGTTAGCTGTGTGGAGTGCCGACAGCCTTCACCGACGCCGATTACTTCAGCAGACTGGAGTATCTGGTGCGGCCGACTTAATTGTTACGAAACTAACAATTAATGCGGCTTTGCCGTATCAGGATCGTCGTCGGTTGGGGATATGGCATGTTGATGCTGGGACATACCTGCCCCATTTCCCGACATCCCTTGGACGATATCCAATCCACGGAGCACAGGGTTCAGCTTAGGTCAGTTGTTGCCTTGCTTTGGTAATTCTGCCACCAGACGCATCCCATGCCAACTCTATTGAGAACACGTCCTGAAAGGGATCGTGTTATAGGTATCTGTGGAGAGACTGGCCATCTAACTGCTGCTCGTCACAATGCGGTAGAAATGGATCGCCGATTGAGCGCGTCGACTGACCCAGTGCACTCACACCGCGGACGAACGTTTTTTCCTCAAGCGCAGGAGACGGACTCCACATTTCATTTGCAAAATCTATACAGATATTGCTGCTCAGACCGGAGTGCAAACATCCGCCGACGTTTCAAGGCGGAGATCACATGTCGGGTCGGGATCTTGAGAATCGGGTGCAACCGCAAAGTACGTTTGCTGCATGTTCAACGAGATATGAATCCAACGTTGGAGCCACACCGACGTCATACCTCAGGTGCTTGGAACTGTGGTGCAGGGGCTGAAGCTGCTCGGTACCTCGTACAAAGCAGCCACAGCTGGGATGTTCCGTTCACTGTGCGGGACCGAACGAAAGCCTAGCCAGGAGGACAACTGCGAGATGGGAAACAGCACAGAGACCAATAGATTGCGGGCCTACACCTGCCGCAAGAGGAAACCCGGGTGATATCCGCAAAGCGAAAGCTTGAAGAGCAGGGAGATGAATTCCTGCGGAAGAATGGAGATGGAGCAAGTGTTTCGCAGCAGCAAGCGGCGCGGGCCAACATTGTACCTGTGGGCCAGCCATGACGCAGGTGGTAGTACTGCACAGTAGACGCCAGCAACACTACTGAAAGAACAAGCATAGTCAGCAACTAAGCCGAACGGGGAGAATATGCGCCGGCCTAAAAACCACGTGGTGGTGATGCCTTCTCGACGCGCATGATCTGACGGGTAGCTATCAAACAACGAAGGAGGCTAGTCGGGTATGCGGGGGAGGCAAGAGACGAGGATGGTCAACGCAATCCAAGGGTGAGAATAAACGAGCGTGGCTTGACTTTGTGCTTGCTGGTAAGAAAGGAGAATGGGGCTTCTTTCCCTGAATGGAGGTTGGCGGGCGAGGTCGACGTCGAATCGAATGCACGATGGGTGCCTCGTTCGTGTCCTCTGTTATTGACCGTTGTCCAGGAGCAGGCCATTTAATGGCCTAACAAGTAGAGTACTAAAACAGACGGCAAAAGAAGAATATCTCAAAACGGGTAGTGGTGCCATGGATGATTTGACCAGCGGGCTGGGGTTAGTCATGATCATTCAAGCAAAGCGCAAACCACACGACGATTCCGCCCTGCTGCACACTGCAGACATGGTCAGCAATGATTATCCGAGGACGCAACCAAAGAAATAATCCAACATTCCTCTGGGCAGAAACCCCCCCTCATCTTCCCCCTGATGGCTTGTTCTTGATCATCCTGGCTCTGGCTGAAAGTGCTGCATATCGTCGTGAGAGTTTGTTTTGGGCCGTCGAAAGCTTAGGGGCGGGGAGCGAGATAAGACAGTAGTAAGTGATGAGAGGGAGCGCATGAGGAGGACAGAAGCAGAATTGGGACAAGAAGGGAAAAACAACCTAAATCAAAAGACAGCTGCGTGACGCGCAATTGTCAATTACCTTACCGGAAAAACTCTGCGATACCACGGTTCCCTTGCTAGTACTAGCCCATACGGCGTATATTAGCAAAACTAATCATGAGAGGAGAGGCATTATTGCAGCGCTCTTCTTCCCTCCCCGATCTGCGTCTTTTTTTTGTTTCCCAAAGTCTTTTTCGGCCGTGTGATAGTATTTCGGAGGAAATTCGCAAATATATCTAGTTTGCTCAATTTGCTAACAAGCAGCAGGACTGTTCTCCGTATCAGGGGCAAGAAGGGTCTGGGACCGAGTATACCGAGTACCCAGTACCACAGTCCTTGTCTGAGATCTCAATGACGTATTTGGTCCATGCTCGTGCCCCTCCAGAAAGAAGCAAAGATTGCGAGGCGAGCTGGATGAAAGGTGCGCAGCGGTGTGGCCGAATCACCGCAGCCCAGAAGACGAGGCTATTGGTTCCGCGCACACATAATCGCATCCTTGGACGAAAGGGGAAGTCGTGGTGTGTCCAGAACAGCGGTCTCGCTTCTTCGCTCTTTTGTCGCGCCTAAGGTTACTGTGTTAGGCCGTGGCCCCTTGGGTTGTGACCTGGCTGGCTGGGGAATTTTAGCTGCCGAGTGCCGGGAAGGGCAATCATTTCTTTTTCCTTTCGTCTTGTTCGCTGGTGGTGTTTTAATTCCGACGGCCGGAAAACAGGAGCAGAAAGTTATGCTGAGAAGGAGGGGGGGCAGAAGGTTGGACGAGGGCAAAAAGAATAGAGAATAATGGAGACGGGAAGCACAGTGTGAATGGGTTAGTGAAGCGGTATGCAGTGTTGTGTGCCAGTTGTTCACACGGGACAGGGTGAACAGGGTCCCAGTCGTACCTGGGTTTTTAACAGTACCGAGTAAGGGCTCCAGGGTTCCAGGTTCTAGTTTGGTGCCTAGAGGGTCGAGGGGAGGCCTACCTCTGGGCTGCTGCTAAGGCCCCGAACGGCGAACGGCGAACAGCCAACAACCCCACTACCGCTGTCATCGTAATCCCTATGCAGCGTCAACAAGTGTCGAGGTCACGATCCACGCCAGCATCATGTCATCATCCAACCCAAACCATCTTCCACCCTCCACCCATCCTGGACACCCCTTGTTGCCCTTGCTAGTTGTTAGCCTGCCTCGTCTCCACCCCTCGACATGGCCCTCTTTCTGCTTTGTCTGTCTTGTGTTGCTGCTCCGTACGAGTACGGCAACCAAGAGCATGGGACGTGGGCATGCATCAAACTTTTTGCCCGCTCTCCTTCGTTCCCTTGAGTTGACCTTTTTTTTTGGGTTAAACAGCTACTCCCCGGTCCACAGTGCTCATCATGGTGGATCCAGCTAACTGATGTCTTCTTAGTAA
Source organism: Cladophialophora bantiana CBS 173.52 (assembly GCF_000835475.1). NCBI lineage: Eukaryota > Fungi > Ascomycota > Eurotiomycetes > Chaetothyriales > Herpotrichiellaceae > Cladophialophora > Cladophialophora bantiana. The sequence goes on from NW_015971591.1 coordinate 239,093, forward strand.
CCCAGCCCTCCTCTGAACACGGCTGCTACTAACTGTAACCCATGATATAAGGCCTCATGCCTCATGCCTCGTTGCCCTCCCTCTCACCTTGTGCTTTCTGAAAAACCCACTCCTCTGCGGATATTATTGTCGACGAGACTTCATAAGCTGACCGACCTCGCTCTTGGGGCACTACAGTCCTGTCTTCATATAATATCCTTGTCGTGCCTCGGTCTCTCTTCTCGTCGGCCTTCCCTTTGCTGGCTTCGGTTTCCGTTCTGATACTATACGGAGTACCCGTCGTTGGTACATACCACTGGCCTCAACAGCCCTTGACCTAGACAAGCAATGGGCGCTACCATCATGACCCCTCCCCTGGAACCTTCTTCACCGATGGACGGCGGAATTCGCAAGCGCGTATGCAAAGCCTGCGATCGCTGCCGGCTAAAAAAGTCAAAGGTCAGTTCATTGCTCTCCCGTCTTTTCCCACATATACTAACCCATATCAGTGCGATGGTGCTAGTCCCTGTAGTCGCTGTAAAGCAGACAATGCCATCTGTGTCTTTGGCGAGCGCAAGAAGTCCCATGACAAGGTCTATCCCAAAGGGTGAGTTTCCAGGCGCATTGCTTACGTGGTTTCTACCGAAGGAAGAGCCGCCCTTCTGACAGTGGGACTCCTACAGTTACGTAGAGATGCTCGAAAGCCAGCAAGCACAACTGGTGGCCGGCCTGCAAGAGCTGTACAAGCGAACTCAAAACGGCCAAGGTTGGATAGGTGCACCCTTGAAGGAGTCGGCGAACGGCGTGCCCTTGACCCACGACATTCTGGAGAGGTTGGGAGCCTTGAAGCAAGATGGTCACACAAGCGAGACCTTCGAGGAGGACCTTTCTGTTCTGCAACAGAAGCTGATTGCCGACGGTGCTGGCTTCATGCAACGACAACCCTCCCACGACTCTCACTCGGACAGCAGCGCCCCCTCGCCCATCTACGAGCCCGTTGCCCAACGGCCTAATTTCACCAACCCATTCAACCTCAATCAGTTCCCTCCTACACCCCCCAACCAGAGCCCCTTCCCCCAGAACGCACGCGCGATCCCGACCAAATCACACTCATATCCTCATGCCCAATCGAATCTCAGTTGGAACACGCCCGTCTCGGAATTCGATGACAGCATGGATTTTATCAACCAATTCGAGTCTCCCATCATGGATTCGGCCATCGACATGAACTCGTTTCCGCCGACCATGTTCCAAGATCATATCGTCCCCGCCGCAATCAACCCCTGTCTGACCATGAAAGACTGGGCCGGCCAGGAAGATCTTCAACGGTATTTCAATACCAATATGATTTCATAACCGCCGTCAGAGGTCCCCTTCTCCAGTACACGACTGTTTAACGATCATATCACTGTAATGCATCCAAAAGCGGGCGAATAGGTTTTGGCTTTTTGTGGGGGTTGTCCCAGATCGCTTGGTTTCTTTTTGGGGGGGGGGGGGGTGTTTCTTACGGAAATGACATCCGGCGGGCAGGGCGGCACCAAAGACGACCTCGGTGGTCACGTCTTTCTGCTAGTGGGGTGGAAGCTACAGCTGGTTTTACGTCATGCAGGGGGCTTTGTTGTGTACCATGGCAAGTTTATGATGATACCACATCTCGATCGGGTCATGTTTTTCTAGGCAGGTTTCTGCTTCGGGTGGGAACGGAGCTGGGGGGCATCTGCCGATGGCGAAAAAGGGTGGTCATAGCACTCGTTATTGGCAGCGAGACTAGGATCAACGCAGGCTGGCATGCCTCGTTGCATATCTCACCATGCGTTTCTATATACTAATGCACGGAGCGGAGAGCAATCTCTTCATGTGAGTACAGATAATGCAAGCAAGGCTGTAATTCGGTTACGAAGCGCGGGCCTACTTTGCCATTATTATCTTCACTGTTCTTCTAACGTCGGAAAGCATCACGGGCTGAAAGCTGTTCGTATCAGACCGCTCTTTCCGAACGTCACTTCATGCCCGATCTCATCGCACACGGACCCCAGGTTCAAAAAGTAAATAGAGTCGCAAACGGCGTCGTAAAATAGATTGAGATGCAACCTACATACCTAGGAGAACAAGTCATGACCTCGGCGGCTCCTACCCCGCAACAGCCTTGTGCACGCACTTCATCTCCGTAGCTGCAATCACAACTCAATGTCAGTTTATCTTTGGGATTGTCTAGGTACCTTTGTCCATCATGTGGTAGAGAGCGCCCTCCGCACTCGAACGGCCTATAGCGTGCTGAACGTGCTCAATTCAGCCTATGGTACGCTGAACCGGGTAAATGGGCGCCAGCATCAGGTATGTCCCCCCGCCTGTTTTATTGGACAGAAGGTCACTGTACTGAAAAATTCCTATCGTGACTCCAAGGCCTATGCACGCTGATGCAACTATCTTGTCATCACTCTCTGTCGACAATACGACTACAACTCTACCTTGATCAATACTGAGTCCTGCCGGTGCCACGTCGACCGCCGCTGTCAGTCGCAGTCATGTCGTCAGACTCCGGCTTCTCTTTCCTCCCGCAAGGTGCAATCATCCAGGAGTTCAAAGTGGCTGGTCATAACATCGTGCTTGGGTATCCCACTCCTGAACCCTATGCCGATTCACCATTCTTCGGTGAGACCATTGGCCGCGTGGCCAACAGAATCAAGGACGCCGAGTTTACTCTGAACGGGAAGTTGTACAAGCTAGCAGCAAACGAAGGGCCTACCCATATCCATGGAGGCTTAAAGGGTTGGGGCAAGAAGAAGTTCAATGGTCCGCAACCCGTCAGCCGCAATGGAAAGGAAGCAGTTCTCTTCACATATGTGTCGCCCGATGGAGAGGAAGGATATCCCGGCACCGTGGAGCTGAGAGTTTGGTACATAGCCTGGACAGAGGAGGAAAGTGGACTTACCAAGACTGTGCTTGAAACAGAGTATGAGGTAGAGCTGATTGGGAACGAGTGTGATGAGACTGTTGTCAACATCACCAATCACGGGTGAGTCTGGTCTAGGGCGGCCTTTTACGGTAGCTCTCCTGTTAACACCAGCCCGAACAGCTACTTCAACCTGAGTGATGGACCCACCATCGAAGGGTCGGTGGTGACGCTCTATACTTCGAAATATTTGGTGGTGAATAGCGCGCTGATCCCGACTGGGGCGATTGAAGATTTCCCGGGTATTGAAGCAAATAAACCTTTCGTCCTGGGTGCGACAGAGCCGGATATTGACCATTGCTTTGTTATCGACACGGATACATCATATCTCCCCCTGGATACTCGCCCAAGACAGCTCAAACCGCTGATTAGCGTATCACATCCCAGGACCAAACTGCACCTGGACGTCTTCAGCACGGAACCCTGCTTTCAGTTCTACACTGGGAAGCATATCAAGGCCGCCGCAACAGCACAAACTCCAGCAAGGGGAGCGCGAGCAGGTTTCTGCGTGGAAGCGAGCCGCTTCATCAATGCGATCAACGTGCCAGAATGGAGAAACCAAGTGATACTCAAACGCGGCCAAATTTGGGGTGCAAAGACCGTCCACAAAGCTTGGAAGGCATAGGGGAACACCAGGCGGCCTAAGCGATGCTCGCAAGGCTGAACAAGGCTTCCTGCACACCCCTCCGCGACAAGTTTTCTAATCATAGAAGGTCTGAGATCACGTGTGGCTGTGATGACGGGGAAAAAGGGGTTATCATTCGAGAATCTGACCCGGTGAGCACTTACGAGCGAGGCAGCATAAGCGATAGAATATTCGGTCTCTCCCTGACAAATTCATCTCATATTATGACGGCATAGTAGCGCCATGGCCAAACGACAAGGCGGATAATCCCCGTCACTGGTTGCATGGCCTAACTTGGCCACTTCTTGGGTCCAGGAGAAAAATCACGCGTGCCGACTCTCCAGGAGTCCATGTCGAAATGTGGATTTCATCTTAGATTAAAAAAAATGCCTCAAACCCCCAGAAAATCATCATGGCAGATGCGAGATCACGGAGCCGCTTTATTCAGCTGGCGACGACAATAATATGTCAATAGTGATGACTTGCGGTACATCGGCCGTAAGTAAATGCCGAGACTACGAGGTACTCGGAAAGGCATCCGTGGCCCGATCAGGGAATGCCAGGGTCAGAAATGGTCGACGGGGTCGAAGTGGTCCCCTGATGTACGGAGTACGACTGAATGAGGTGCTTTGCGATTCCGTAATTGAGGGTTTGGGATTGTTCTGCTTGGAAGCCGAGTTCTCGCCGTGCGGTCTTGCTCGACGGACCGCATTACAAGCCGTTTCCTCAAAAATGCCCGCTTGGGCAATGAGCTGTTACGTTCGAAGCATTTCACTTTACCAAGGAGAACGAACGCACATCCGAGGGCTTGGAGGACTGTATCGGACACTTTTGTGTGAGTGTCGATCAAACCATCACAACGTCCAATCAAGCGAGTACGCCTCCAGCAAGCGAATGGACATGGCGTCGGATATCTTTTCACCCGAATCCGAAACCCTGCCTTGGTGTCAAGCGCAGAAGCGGTCGCAAAAATGCGCCGTATTTTGTGACTTCCCCTCTTCTTAGCAGACACGGCGACCTATGGTTTGCCTGAAGCCCTCCCATCCACGGTTTAGTGTTGGGCGACGCGGTTCTGGACCTGAATACACTTGGCCATGTGAACTCACACCGAAGCTCGGAGGTCAAAATCAATTCCAAGTGGCTGGCGACGATTGGACGGAAAGCGCCAGAGTCTGTGTTTTCTCCAGGCGCGATCAATCGAACGAAATGGACGAGAAGAGAGGGAGACACAGAGTGAGAAAAACGCACGAGACCCGACGTTTTGACCCATATTATTGGACATGCAAACATGGTGTAAGATGCAGCTGGATGGAAGCACACTGGCTCCAAACTGCCCTGGGCTGTGGTTTCTAGAAGATCGATCGGGGACCATCAGCAGTGCAGTCGCTGCAGGTGGCGAGATCATCACTCAGGGCAGGCCACAGTCTTAGGCATCAGCCAAAGCAACTGGCCATGGCAAGTTCTTGTCGAGGGCATGTGGAAAGATGCGATTGGTCGAGCGTGGGCGTTCAAGACGCCTTGAGGCACGAAGTGGTCACAGCCCCCTTCGACAAGTATATTTCAAGCTCTACCTAGGACCACGTATTCGCTTGGGCTTCCAGAGGATGGATCCCTAGCTGCAAAACAGGGTCGCCAGGGTCGTCCTGTCAACCTGCCAATGCTTTCCCCGCGGAAAGCCTCGTGGTCCGCGGCGGTGCTCTTGGAGAATTGGGACAAGAGTACGGAGTACGATGGTTTCACTGGTATTGGCGTCCCAAGAGCGACGGGAGAATCCCCAAGACTCAATTGCTCCCGGCGAGGGTGACATGCCCAGCACAAGACCCCTATGCCCAGCACCTCCGAGGGAGCGCCAGCCCCGTACAATCGTGATAGTAATTCATTTCAAGAAATCCTTCCTTCTTCGTTAATCTCGGCGGGGGGGAGGGGAAAGGTTCCGCTGAGCAGGTTGCTGAGAAAGACTCCGAGGTCCTTAGGCCAGCAACTTGGGCCGAGCACTACAAGGTAGTATGTCCCAAGTAGGGTTAGTTTGCTCAGGCATAATTCGCTGCATAAATCCTGTTCTGGATAAAGGCCAGTAGCCAGTGAAATGCCGTGGATGGGGAGGTATGTATTACTGTACTGTTACCGAGAGTTTATCCGGTATTGTCACATTTCGCATCGACATTTCAACTTCAAATGTCAACATCGTATGATTCTCATTCGATTCCACTTCGCTCACTCCTCTCTTCTCGCTTTCGCTCTCACTCTCGTTCCTCGCTCCTCACCACAGTGTCGTTCTTGGTCGCCGAAACGAGCGCAAAAGTAATCAAACATCCAAAATCGTCCATCATCGAAAGGGTCCTCGCATTAGATCTTCTGCTAGCCTTTTTGCTATCAATCCGTGTGATCTCCTGTCACGGTTGCTTTCTCGACTGCCGCCCCTACAGTATTATCGTCTTGTCTAGCGCTTAACGATCTTCTATCAATCCGCTGCTTTTCGATTCCTCATCACAATCAACGGCAGGCCTTCCCCCCAAGGCCCCCATGGCGCTGCCTGAAACAAAACAAAGTTCCTAGCCTGGTTATAACAACTTCCAGCCGAGAAACGCTTTGCCCTTTTCGAGCTTGAATGGCTGGGTGCTTGATTGGCTTGGCCGAGCGATGGAGCAAGCCTGCCGCTGACTCAGAATGCTCACCAAGTCTCTGTCATGGTTTTGGGGGGCACCAGGAGGGTATTCTAGTCCCTCTCTGGCCGCCAGCTTTGTCAACACCTTCGTGTTTGTGGCACAGCGGTTCGCAAAATCTCCTCGGGTGCGGACTTGTTCTCTGGACGTACTCCCGCCTCGACCACACAGGACAAACCAGCATTCTCCACCCGCGAAGCTATATCTTGCCCGTGTCACCTATTAGACCCCCCACTGATCCAGGTCCAGGGCTTCAAGACCAAACCCAGGTTTCTTGGCAGATTCCTTGCTCGGGAATTCGTGACTTCCTCTTCAAGGAAAGGTTTAAGGCCCAGAGACGTTTGAGACTTGAGACGTTTTCCCCCGCTCCTTTAACGAGTGCCAGAAATCAGACATCTGCATCTGAGATCTGCACGCCATCTTGTGACTCATCAGGCAGCACACCAGAAAATACGCGCCTGTGGTGGGCTCTCTCCGCATAAACAGTCCCTATCAGAGCCTTTTGCCAACTTGAGTAGGGGCTTCGCAGGTCCCTTCTGCGCCAATGTATGGCCAGCTCCATGATCACGGGATCTTCAACGCCGACACCGATTACGCTGATGCTTTTTGACCGCCCACAAGCCATTGGCCGTAATCAGAATCTGCTGGGTATTCCTCTTTTGGCATCAAAACGCCCGTTTCAAGTATGAACTTTCTCACTCCTGATTGGCAGTTAATTTCCAACGTCTTCTGGAGTTCCTCCAGCACAAAACTGCGGCCGCCCGCAAGTGCCGCTTTGTGAAATCTATCAGGGCTTTGTCACCAAAAAGCTACAATTTGGCTGGGCTCTTTCCATTCTCGAACGAGGTCGCTTGTCTGACAAATAACTGGGCGTGTTTTTCAACATTGTGAGTAACTCGGACTTCGCCCGAGGTTATGCCCATCGGACGCCTGACTGGGAAATTAATGTTTTCAACCAAGCTCGATCCCATCGACAAGAACGAAGAGTAAAGGGGAGCGGCTTGCGGCTTGCGGCCCACAATGCCCTCCAAGCACGAATCTGCCCTTTGCCCAGTCAAGAGTCATATGCCAGTGCCCATTCAGCTCCCAGACTTCACGAGCAATCGGAGAAAATCTGATGACAGCACGTTATATCCGATATCAGACGATGGTCTTCCGCAACAGGAAATAAGCGAGTAAGGCCGTACTTGCCTCGCGATAGAAGAAACAATGCAGCGAGCACGTTTCAATGTTTCTCGTCAACTGCTAGTTCTGGCCCAAGATGGCGCCGCTGTCGACGTCCAATAGATCAACCCTCAGCGGTGGCTTTTGTAGGTACGGGGACAAACCTAGACCAATCTTTGACTGGTCGAAGTTATCAAAAGGATTCAACCTGCCCAGTACTTACTCATCGTGCCGCGCAAACTCAATCTGGAATTTTTCCCTAACACTGCAGCTCGATTGATAACAGGTCGAGATCTATTGCAAGAGTGGGCGATGACCAACAAGCGCTGAGGTGTTCTCGGTACAGGGTCGACGAAGTGAACCACTGCGATTTTCGGAAAATCACGCCATGCCCTCCTCGAAAAACTCGTCTTGGTGGCTCACCTTACATCATCACCACAGGAGGCTGCTGAACTACCAGAGGTGCCTCGGCACAAACATACCCAGTACAGGCGAGCAGGTTAGACTCAGGGTCCTCTGCCTAATTATAAGTCGATCGTCGATCTTACATTCCTTGAGAGTTCGGCAATCCGGGACCTGTGCGGTTAGAGCCGCACCAAGCTTGACTTCCGATCCTTCTTGATTACATATCTGCGGGTGTTGGATCGGTCTCTCCCGCTCGGCTGAGACACGGTAAGGTGGTATTGAGCTTCCCTAATTTGAACAACAACGCCACCGGACATTGAGATCGAGACATGCAGGGAACGGAGCCGGAGACCTTCTACTGTGCAAGGGTCTGAAATCCTCCGTCCAATATTTCTGCCAGATTCTCAATTCGCGGCCAAGAATGATGGCAGTCAGCCTTGGGCACGGTGTTCCTGGCGCTCGAGGAACAACCTGTGTGTTTTCGAAAATTGCTCGACGTCACCGTTACTCTGTGCATGTTTTGTTGGAATAGATGAGCCATTTCGACCTGTACGAGTACGCCTTTCTTCCTGTCGCCGCTCAGAAGGCGGGATTGGCCCCAGCTCCACTCTTCCTACATCTCCTTCCGCTCATCCTCGTTGCCTACAAAGCTTCCCGCCTGGGGTCCGGCTCGGGGAATTGCACAAGGAACAATGGTTTACTCGTTTTAGAGTCTAGCGGGTTGATACCCCGGAGAGGCAATTGCGCGTCGTCGCGTGTCAAATTTCAATCCACTGGATACGGTCACATTGGGACCAGGTGATTAGGAGCAATTCATTTCTGGAAGGAACCTCCCACCATGTGGTGTGATGTTTCCATTCGCCACGACCTATCGATTGGACAAAGGACCTCCCGTCGTTGACAGCAAGGATATAGGTATGCGTTTCGTTTTCCGCCGAAGCTTCCCTTCACGGGCGGCAAACAGTGCCCGATGAATCATCGAGGGATGGCTGACGACCCGAGCAGCCTGCGACTTGGACAGAGATATGTGATTGCCTCACATGGTGGCTAAACATGAGGAACGCAAATTGCTCGCTGGGCTAACGCTCTATATGCAACAGCCTGCAAACTGCTCTGTAGGCGGTGCAGAGAATGCATGTCCTTGAGCAGCTAGCCACTGCGACAGACAGCGCAACCCTGTTCAGTACGTGCAATCCTCTTACCTGGTTCGCGGTGTCTTGGATACAACTTTCAGCGATCTTCTATTCCACAGTCAGTGGTGAGTCAGTGAGCTGCTGCCGACCTGCCTGGCTGGCATGCTCGCTGGCCTAGAATTCACTTTCCATCGCTTCCAACGGAACCATAATCATACCATAGGTGGTGAAATGCCTTTTCTCCCTGTAGGGCGAGCGAAGACCACGTGCATCGTTCTACGTCGCTGGGTCCCGGTCTGGATCAAGGGGAGGGAGAGGGGTGTGTGCGCGGAGAAAGCTTATGACGGGTAGAAGTTCAACCAATATCGATTAATGTTGTCTACCTCTCACCTATATATATATACACATATAGATAATATGTTGGACACTCGCTCGTTCGTTCGCTGAAAGGGACGCCATCCGATAGACCGAAAAGACAGGAGAAAGACGCACTGGGGGAATGAGGGGATCGCAATTGAATAATGATGTGCAATTTCTACTGACCTTGTTCTACCGTGACTCGCAATGTTGCGAGCCTCCTCGCCACCTTCTGTACTGTATGTAGGATGTCCTTCGCCTTTCTTTTTGTCCCGAGTCGTAGAAAGAGGGACAGAACACGTGTGAATACGATGAATACCTCCTTGCAATAGGAGTCCACCTCGCTGTTCATTCAACATCATCGACGTGACATGGCACGCCTGCGGAGGTTCCGTCATCCTCACAATATCTCGTTACCGTGATCGTCCCTGGTGTCGTCATTCTCATCGGCAGCGCCTGTAGTCAGATTCCATACCTTCCATCTCAACTTCTCAATCACCACTCTTCTCAGCCAAGTTCCTCCACTATCCGCGAACCATTTATCTGAATTTTCGTCCCCATTGGTGTCCCTACTGGGACCTTCGTGTTGTTCGATCATTCGTTTTCTTCGCTCAAACTCCTCATCCTCCCTCTCCCATCGATCAAACCAGGCAAACAACAACCTCAACTGCCACAGTTTGTCTTTCTCCATCTGTGCCTTCCCTACCCCGACACTTTGGCCTACCGGATTTTCTGAAGGCAGAACGCCCTTCTCAAACTCGAGCCGTGAATCCACGACTGTGGTTCTGCTCAGCTCCTTCCCATCTATAGGTATCGGACCTAGTACAAGCGCTCGTTCGGCGTGGTCAAAGTCCTTGAGAGGCTCGAGTTCGAAAAGCCATTCGAATGGATTCGGAGCTGCCATTCTCGCAAAGGTCGTGGTGACACTAGCTGCGGCTGTAGAGCTGGTGGTAATAGCGCTAGTGTACGAAGGGACAGCATTCGGGTCAATGCTAGGGATTCCCATCGCCCAAGCTTTGGCCTGCAATTCCGCCGTGAAAAGATTCCTTGGGGGCTCATCGTAGGTGGTGCGGCGCCGAAGGATAACATTCACCGCATTTTCGCTCTTGATCCTTTCTCTGAGCGATTGTCCTCCAGCTTCGAAATCGAGATGCCCATCCCAGAAGCCCTCACCCTTGACCTCGATGGATTTGATGGTGTCGAACTCTGGTATCAGGCCAGGCAAGCGGATTGTCTGCATCTCACCGTTTTTCAGATGAACGCGGCCAGTCATACCTCCTGAGACGGAGCCACCTGCGTCACCGTCCCTTGCGACGAGACACCGCCCCTCGGCAGCAAGAACCCATAGATGCCGCAAAGCTTGAAGATGGCCGCGGTTGTCGAGGACGTCGCTGGGAAAGATGGGGTAGAAAGCTATACACAGGCTCGCAATTCCCAGATTTGATGTTCCGAAGGTCCGCGTACCGCCAGCTAGGAACAAGGCGCCAAGAGCCATGTGGGCCGCGAGGTGGCTTCCGAATGGTGTATCTTTATCAGTACGTCCATGAAGAGCGCGCAGACGGCGCATGACAAGTAAATCACCCGAACCGGCCACAACGGACGCTGAAGCTAGGGCAAGGGTGTCGAGGCAGTTGCGCACACTGTTCAGGGTAACTTGAGAATCGTAGTTATGTGCAGGCAAACGGCTCAGGCGGAGAAACTGGTCCAGGTAAGAGACGAGCAGATCACGGACGTCGTGTCGTTGAGAGCCTGCGAACCTCAGCCCAATAGCGAAGCAGATCCCGGCGACAATGTTGAAGAATGGCATGTCCTCGGTGCTGAGAAATTTCGTAGTCTTCAAATCGAATCTCGATCTGTAGGGCTCGGGAAGCGACTTTTGGATGAAATCGTAAGTGGGTTGAATAGAGTCCCACATGATCAGATGCCGAGCCAGGGTTCGAAGAAGGAAAATATCTGGTCGTACATAGTCAAATTGATGCAAAGTATCCGGAATGTCGACTTTCTTCGCAATCCCCGCGTCGTTGGTTTTCATAAAAATGAAAGCTACGGCCATCACAGCCCCCGCAGTCGCGCGGTCGAGGACGTGAACCATATTCACATTCTTCGTGCCTACGGCGATAGTGAGGAGGCGTTCGACAACGCCCATATCATGAAGACCATGAAGACGTTTGCCCTGTCCGAGATTGATGAGACCTAGAGAAAACCCGGCGGCCAGTCGGTAGCCCTCGTCGCGAATGACGTTGTCAAATGCAACACCTTCTTCTGGATCATCGTTTTCAATCTCGGATAGCATGACGTCGGACATACGACGATGTTGAGAATTATAATACAAGAGTCCAATTCCCATAATTCCAGTGGTTTGTGTCAATGAGGACAGATTGAGTTCGGCGGCACCGGACGGCAGTAGACGAGTAACGTGAACGGAGAGCAGGCGGGTTATGAGTGTGTCCATGGTTCCGAGAAAAGAGGCTGAGAGTCCTAGCAAGAGTCCGACAGATGTCATAGTGTGCTTAGGAGTGAGATACTTGAAAGCAACCCATTTGGCCAGTGTTTTGAGATGACCATTCAGACCCAGGGCAAGCAAAAATCCAGCGTGGCGGTTCGTCAACTCGGGAGGCTTATTGTACAGTATCCATGAAGTATCGATTCCTTTAGCATCGTTCGAGATCATGAGACCCATCGAAGCGCCGTTGTGGAAGAATGCCCAACACACCTTTTCTTCCGTGAATGTGGCCTTGTCGGCGCTGAAAGTCATGGGCTGGGCGGCCTCACTGGCCTCCCGAGGTTTCATGATACATTGCAGACTGAAAGCAGGTATGGGAACCCTTTCAGTGAGCAAGGGGACACGAGCATTGAAATGCATCATTCCTCGTCCTGCAGCCACAGATAACGTCCTGCGGGTGACATGTTGGGCTAGTTCTTTTTGTGCTTCTAACAAGTCGACATCGCTCCAGCCAGGCTCAGGTGTGCATTCAACTACTGGAGGCCTTGTCTGATTGACAAGTCTGGAAGCTTCTGTGAAGCGACGGTCCTCGTTGAATATCAATTTGCTGATAACATGTCGGTCTGCCTCGGAAGACGCGTCCCATCTTTGAAGCGTTTCAGCCTCAACTGCAGATGAGCAGATGGCGTGATAGTCCTTCAGAGCTTCGTGTGACGACGGTAACAATTGTGATTTGTATGAATGGTGGGACGAATCATCAGCTTGTTGAACTACAGCATTTCGTCCCAGGATAAGCTGATTTACAAGGTTGCCAACTTTGTCGGCCCTGTAGCGGTTCGATGCAATTGCTTGATAGAAAGCAGCAGCTACTCCGTCAGGAAGAGTGCTCAGAATGCGCTCACTAACCCCTGATTGAAGCAGGGCCGCGATTGCTCTGTGGGGACTGAGCTGATCCTTTGCTTGATCCATGAAGGACAGAAGAGCCAACGTTCGTGGCGTCAGGTTCGCTGCCTGCCACCATAGTAGATGTTCATGGTCGCTCAGCTCTGGCAAACCGGAAACACGAGCCAACGTCAAAAACGGAGCGGGTGCGAATCCGTTTATCCACCTCTCAAGGTGTTCGTATATTGACGGCGGCGGAAATGGTTGTCCTGGAATTCGCAGACCGTCAAGGAGCGATTCGTCGTATAAACAATTGGTGGCTTCCGCCGATTCATGTTCATAGTAGGCATTGCTACGAGACGTCCAGTCTTCCCATCCAAGCCAATGCCCCAGCTGAGCAAGAACAATCACCAAGCCGCTTCTTGACCTCCTCCGACCAGGGTTAGACATTGTATTGAGTTTGTCTTCCTCATAAAGGAGATGCAAACCGAGTAAAATACTGGGTATAGCATTGCAACGTTGCTCTCGTTCCTTGTTGATCGAGGTCGGCAAATATCCCTCCGGTCCAAGAGCACTTTCTCCTAGCGGAGTTTGCGTATACTCTCTTGCTAGAGCTATACATGCAATCAAAAAGGCGTTTCTTTTATCGGAGGAACCCTCTTGGAGAGAGGCCATGCTTGCTGCTCGGGAGTGCTTTGATTTTGGCGTGACTATTGTCGGTTCAAGGGACTTCTCCGACATCCACCCCCAAGCAGGCCCTTGCATTCCGAATTTCTGGGGCATTTCGTTATCTGCGTGATGCATGAGTTCATAATTCGTAAGGTCGATGGCACTTCCACTGCTGGAGCGAAGAAGAGCATTTTTGGTCCGACGCCGCGTGGGTGTAGACTGAGAATGTTGATTGCTAATGAAAGGCACTGCCAGGGAGAAGAGCACTACCACCAGGGCAGTCCATTCAGAGTTTACTGGTGGTTTCCTGCCTTTCAGCCACCTCGAAACCTCCCAAAACGTAACGAGAAGGCTTTCCTGTTGGTTCGGGCCAAGCACCATGTCACACATTTTGAGAATCTTGTGCACGAGAGGATCTCGAGGAGCAAGTCGGATCCCCAATGTATGTCGGCGCTTGTCTTGGTCAACGGCGTAAATCTGTGCTTGAATTCCTGAATCGAATAGGGCTTGAATTTGTACATCTGTTCCCGGTATGACTCTCCTGATTCCTGTGTCTTTGTCCTTTCTCGAACTGGATGACTGGGAGCTCAGAAATGGATCGTAAATTGCGTATTGTACAGGAAGTCCGAGTTGGAAGGATGGAGACCACGGCGCTTCGAGCTGCAAGCCAGTAATTTGCGTCCGGGACTGTGTTAAGACGACTAGTCGCTGGATAGATCTGTCCACGACCGTGCATGCGTCCTTAATGCCAGCCAATCTGCGAATTTCGGCCACTTTGAGCTCAAACGAATATTTGGAGATGGTCGACTTTCGTGCGTTGCCGTGGATGTGTTTTTTCACCAGAACCCTAACTATGGTCATCTCCTGGGCGCTCTTGTCCATTACGCAGAGGTAGACGTCCCTTGTTCGCTCACCATCCTGCACGAAGGCACTACCAGTGCTCAGCGGTAGAACCTTCACGTCAAAAGCGGAGTCGGGCTCCGTAGATGACTGTCGGCGCGGAAAACTTTTGACTTTGAAGAATCCGACATCTCTGGGAAGATTGGTTTCCGAGCCGTCGAAAGTATCGTCTTCTAGACGCATAGACTGCCGCAAGGGGTCAAATTCTTCTAATAGTCCTCGGGCTGAGATGTCTAGGAACGAGGTGCCGGTACTGAAAATAGATGTATTTGTCGGGAAAGAGCTTCTCCGTCGAAAACCAAAGCTCTGCCGCTCATTAAAACTGCCGATTGATTCGCCTCGCCTGCCAGCCCTGTTCAGACTCTGTCGGCCCGCGTGACCCATTGCTAGGTCGTTGAACGTGTTTCGATCCGCTGCGGAAGCCAAATCTGTTCGTGCCAGCATGGAGCTGACTCTACGGGCCGACCGCGTTTGCACCCCAACATCGCCGAATTCAGGCCCCAGTTGAGAAGCAAGGTCATTTGCTGGAAAGGATTTCTGTTCTTCTAAAGACGAGAATGGCCCGCCCTCTGGATGCGGAGGGCGGGAACCCAAAAGGCTTTCCCTGAGATTACTAGGGTCCCGGCCATAGACGTTTGAACTCTTCCTCAAAGCCGCGCGAGATTTGGTGTTGGCTTCTTTCTCACTTCGTTGTTTGTGTTTCTCGGTCATGACGTCTCCGCTCACATGCCAGAGTGTGAAGGAAGCATTTCTTTCATTGAGGGTCAAGGCCATGCAGATAGGTCGATCGCTCGCGCTTCCAGACCCGAATTCGTCACCAGCAGAGATGAAAATCACCTTCTCAGAGCGAGGAAGTGCACCGCATTGTTCAAGACCTTCACCTTTCCGACTAGGGCTCCACACCACAAGCCCTAACTCGGACATGATCTTAGTCAATGAAAAGGTCCGGGGCATGCCATTGGCATTGGATGGCGCCAGTCTAGGGTCTGAGGGCCGCTTTTCTGGCAAGATCAGCGACGGTCTCGAGCTGTTGCCACCGATAGAAGTCAGAGTTTCGTTGATAGTGCTGAGGTCGTGATGGACGTGCTCAACGTAGCCACCAGACTCCATCTCCCCTAGCTTCCGCTGTAGAATGAATCCAGACGGTAAAGGAAACGCAGAATCAACCTCAAAGGAGAGAGGGAAGACATAGCTGTCGCCGGAGAGAAGGAATATATGAACTTGAGTCTTGAACACCACCACCAGTCCACGCTCTAATGGCCTGCCGTTTTTATGCTGCTGTTGACTGTTCTCTTCGATATCTCCAGGTGGGCCAAACTTAGCGACCAAAGCATGCAGAATCGTCTCGCCCTCGACACTGAGGTTCAGCGCTCTTTCAATTGCACCGTTCCTGGACCACACCACACAGTGTTCTGTCATAAGAATCTCTTCTTCCACAAAACTCGAGGCATTTTCGTCGTACACCCGTGAGAGTGTCCATCTGTATAGTGAAGTGGGAGGATCAGTGGGGAGGATCGAAGCGGCAACGAGGTAGGGTAGAGCGCTGGGCTCATGGAGGCCGAGCGACTGGATTGAACTCATGGCTATGAAACGGCGGAGGAAGGTCGACAGACATGAGGGTCAGGTGTGATGGATTGGACCCAATAAGCATATCTATTGCAGGAGCGCCATGTATATTCAATGTTATTACCGCTTCAGTCGCATTTTTGGCGCAGCGAAGACAATGTGAGTGCGAACGTACGGTGGTGACAGCGACGCGTTCCCGACGCGATTTGGAGAAATTGAAAAGTTTGTGGCTCAACTCACACCTACCAATCGACCTCGTTGACCACTACTTTATGCAACCACACAATTGTCAGCTCCTACTTTGCTTCCAGGTCACAATTCAATCTTGAAAGATGCGTCGATCAATACTGAGACAGAAAGAGCGATGGCAGCTCAGGTATGTCCGCCTTCTCCGTTGCTAGACCTCGTCTAAGCTTGCACATCCAGCTACGAACTCCCGCACGAAGCATTCAGATCGCACGTCTACCCTCGACAGTCTTCAAATGGCTCCACCGTCGTGGTCTACGGGCACGAGCAAGGTCTGCGTCTTGTGTGGTACGCTGGCAAGGGATTTAAGCCGCCAAAGAAAGATCTCCCAACACCAAAGATAAATGGGACTGCGAAAACCGACCCTATGGTCATCGACATCGACGACGAGGACGAGGATACGCCAGGGTCGGCAGAAACAGAAACAAGGCCTGCTGAATTCAAACAAGATGAGGAGGAAGTGGACCCGTCGGCGCCATACCGAGATGTATTACGGCACATCGACATACCATTAGGAACGGCAGCCTCGAGGATCGCAGTGCCATATATTGTAAAGGATCTCGCCCAAGCCCCTCCAGAGTCATGGCCTGCCATTTACAACGATCGCATTATCGTCGCTGCAGCTTGCACTGATCTAAGCATCCGAGTCATCTCCACTCCTCTTGATCCTCCCGCTCCAGAAGTGCACGACGTCTCCAGAATGGATGTACAAATATTGAAAATAGAAGGCCCAAACTCCCACCAGCAGTTCGTCTCAGACGTTGCAATCACTCATACTGGAGTTGTTTTGAAGGAACAAGAGGATGTCGAGGAACCAACTCAAGCAAGGCCTCAAACTCGCTCACAATCTCAATCTAAGCGGGAGACTGCAGAGGCAGAGTCAGTACATTGGTCGCTCCTCGTGGCATCAATCTCGTGTACTGGTGCAGGACTGTTACTGGTGCATCAACTTCCGCTACAAAAGAATCAACTTGCCCCAAATGCAGATTATGCTCACCCAATCAGAAGGACATACCTCCGTTCCTCGTCGATGAATGCGAGGGTCTCATTCAATACTTCTCCGTATCCTGCCGAACGACATTCGACCTTGCTCATTACCCTTCCTGCAGATTCCACTGTCAAGGTCTACCAAGTTTTTCCATCACGCACTCGAGAGCGTAGAGGATCTACTGCAACATCTGATTCTGTGTCGAGCACGCGCTCATCAAGGTTTCTCACCAATGATCGAGGAAAATTTCTCATCACAATGCTCCCGTCCTTCCGACCAGAGAACATGGAAGTTGTCCAGCAGAGACGAAAGGCAGTCCTGGATGCGAGATGGCTCATCGCTGGCCGTGCCGTCGCAACTTTGCTCGAAGATGGCGAATGGGGGATCTGGGACCTAGAGGCCGTAGGACCTACGTCTTCCAGCTCCGGTGCCAATCTCCTCCGTGGGCATGGAAACATCTCAGGCATTCAAGGTGGCTCCTTGACTCGGTTTGCGATCCGGTCGCACATCTTTCCTGCCGTCGAGTCCAAACAGAAATCTTCTCATGCAGAGGCACAACCAACGTCAGGTTCTTTGGCACCGATGACCCCGTCGACCCGTAAGGTGCGATCCGCGGGCTTATTCCAAGGCTCAAAACTCACCAACAACGCATTAAAATCGAATAACCAACGATGCCACGGTTCCATCTACGTCGAGGAAAGGCTCCCGAACCGTGTCGCGCACGACGAATCCGTGCTCATCAGCTACGCCGATGAAACCATATACGTCCCTTCCATCCTCTCTTTCTGGAAGGGTGAGTCGAAACCAATTCGCCTCCCACCTGCAAGGCTAGGAGGTCAGGTACCATTGTCCATCAGCCTCCTTCCTAGCTCAGAGAGTTCAAACAGCATGTTTTCTGGGACCAGCATCTTCGACAACGCACTGCTCTCTCCTCCTGACTTGCTCATCCAAACCTCTCACCGCCTCATCCTCTCACTGAATCCGTTATCTTCACGTTCCAGCGCAGTCGACCCATCCTCACAGACAATAGCTGCCCCGTCGGACCAAGCATTACTCGCGTCCGGCAATCTGGATGTGGAGGGTATGGACCGCCTTCTTGATGACATGGGCGGCGTAGGTGCAACTAAGAAGCCCATGAACCTCTTTACGAAGAGTGTAGGGTTCCGCATTGATGATGACGATGGAGATGAAGATATCGACATGGGGAGCCCGACGCCGGCGAAAGGCAGGGGATTGAGGATTCCCAATGGGAAAAAAGTGCTCGAAGGTGAGTCAGCAGTGCCGCAGAGGAGGCTATTCACGTGAACACCCATGCAAGCAAGCCATCGTGGTCGAAAATCTGGATGACTGCTCTCCTTACCGCGGCTGGAGTTGACTCTTTTGTTGGCAAACTGAACGGATCCTCTGTACGATACCCCAAATCTCGAATTCGGCCTTTCATAATACGCAATCGAATGATTATTCAGGCTTTCAATTATGCTGAGAACTCGGCATATACAACATACAATGGGCAAAGAAGAGCTCCCCTAAAGGCAACTTCTTCATGTCACGGTCAGCCTCTTGTATTCCCCCCAACCCAAAAATCAGCCTTTCCACGCATTGTTTGATCTATTCCTTCCTTTGAGTTCCCCCTTTTACGCTGCTGCACTGCTACCCCATTCCTTCTGTCCTCCTCTCCCCTGTCCTAAATGAAAACACCAGCCACTCTGCCAATCGCGATGCAAGGTGGAGCCCAAGGCGAGATTAATACCTTGACTCAATCCCTCAGGCTCAGTATTCTTCGCGAAAGATCAAAAAAAGCACAGAACTCGCTCCAAACCCAACCCTTTGTCTTACGTCGCCTGGCCTTTTTGCGCCTGGGGTCAAGATAAATGGGGTGGTGGGTGCTCGAGCTGCCGGGGCCCCGTCTACACCTCTCCCTTGCGAGGAGGAAGGCCAAGGATGGAGTATTACATTGGGAATCGCATGTTCAACTGCAGTCTACGCTTCTCAATGGGCTGGTGTCGGTGGCTTACATCTCATCTCATCACCTCGCATTATGTCATGTCATATCATGTCATTGCACTGCGCATCATATCACATCACATCACATTACCGCATACATCAACTTCTCTTCTCGTCACTTCACGTACGTACGAATATTCTACTCTATTCTTCTCTTTGAAATGTTTTCATTGTTTTTAAATGCTATTTTCGTATGGCTTTTTTGGTGGTACTTTTGATTTCCATATATAGTCTATCTGATTTAGTTTAGTTGCGTTTCGTTTCGTTTCGCTTCGTTTCGCTTGGCTTCGTGTCGTTCGATTTGGGTTGGTTGGTTTGGGAGATCCATTTCCACACAGCCAATTGGCCTTTTGGACGGATGCTTGATGATGGGCCGGATGCATGGATGCATGGGTGCATGGGAGATATAGTCGTCGAGGGCGATCGCGCCTTTTGTCACTCGCCGCCGTGCATGGACCGCCGGTGTTGCTGTTTCATGTCCATCTGTCTCGCCGTCTACCTTTGACCTGCCTCGACGCCCTCGTGAGTCTCGATCCATCCATCCACCGACCTGTGATCCCCTTTCTTCATCCATAGGGCATTCCCCCTTCGCTATGCAAAAGAATGGGGAGAACACACAAAAAACACAAAACAGAATGCACGCACGCACGCACACACAGAGGGTCCAGCCTTCCCTTGACAAAACGCCCTGAAGCCATCGTAAAGTGGATCTAGCTAACTTGGCTCGACACAACGCCCAGACAGCCACCGCAGCCGTGCGAGATGACGACAGGGAAGAGATCCGTGTCAAGGACTCAAGAAACACTCCTCCGACCCAAAGAGAGGACACGGTCCGACCTGACATGGCCTACCCAATAACAGACACCTTGCCGAGCGTGAGGCTCTCTTGAGGACAACCTCTGGCAAGTCACCGCCTCCAATCTAAGACGCAGCCACTGCGCATAGTGTTGTGCTGTTCTCCTTGATGCTCAACCGGTTCATCCCTCAAATGAGATATCCTCTCATGCTGAAAAATGCACAGTATAAATTATGGCCAAACGGACCATCCCGAACAATGCTCTCACGCAGAATACCCCAACGCCGCCAACTCTTTCCTAACCCCTTCTTCACTCTGAATCTTCCTCATCTGTGTATCCTCCAGCTTTTCACCCCCTGCAAAGCGCATCTTGAGATCCTCTATCGCTCGAATCTTCTTTAACAGGCCTCGGATTTTCTTGTCCTGTGGATTGCCGCCAGGGGTCATGGGAGAGGTGACTTCTAGCTCGGGAGGGATTTGTGAGGCCTGAGGCACAGGTGGAGGTGTTGGCATGGGAATAGTCGTGTTGATATTGGTGGGCGCGTTGGTGCGAGGAGTCTTGTTCTGCTGATTAGCATTTGCGTTGGATGTGCCCTGAGCAGGCCCCTTGGGCGTGCCATTTGCAAATGCGTGACTGCGATCATACGTCGAACTGTTGGCATCACCGCGTTGCCGTCGGCTGTTGCTCCTGCTTCGTTCCTTCTTCGGACCAGTGGGCGGCTCAAGACCAGGCGCGGGCACGTAATTCCTACTTCGGCTGCGCTGATGGCCACGACCATCCGGGCTTCGACTCGGGCTTTTTCCCCTTCCGCCTTGTTGTCGTTGCTCTGGCGCGAGGTTATTGGCTGCCGGACCGCCTTGTTGCTCGCGAGCTGCTGCTGCAGCCGCCGCTTTCCTTGCCTCTCTCTTCTTTGCATTCTTCTTGGCCGCTTTGGACATTGGTTCTCCGTCCGCTCCTTCCCCAGTGCCTGTCAAACTCACCCCTCCTCCAGGAGCAGCACCAGGAGGGAGTGGTGTCTTTTCTTCGGCAGGTTCAGCACCTGGAACAATTCGCTGACGAGGTTTTCCAAACCCGTTGATGTTGCTTGAGAATGAGGAGATGCCCTCGCGAACAAAGGCTGCACCGCCTTCGTCTTCGCGCTTGAAGGCCAAAGGCGTGACCTGTCCACGAGCCCCTGGTGGTCTGTACGCACCAGCAGGTTTGCTAGGTGTCTTGCGAGCTGCCATATATTCCATCGCACTGCTATGTGGAGAAGGGATATCGGCGAGTGGGTTAGCACTCAAAGGATATGCATCGGCCGGTTGCGGCCGCCAGCAAACGTGATAAAGCTCGTTCATATCCTCGTTATACATTAGAGAACCACCAGCATGCCAGATCCGAATGCCGTTGTCGACTCGGAGCCGGGGCGACGTCGTTGCCGTTAAGATGTGAATGCCATCGGGTGACCATTCGCATACGCTTGCATTACTCGCCTCGATGGTGCAGATCTTGGCGAAGTCCTTCTCCAAGTCATAGATATCCATCTGACCAGCAAGATTTCCGAAACCCGCCACGAGCACGAAACGTCCATGGGGAGAGAATAGTACGGTATTGCGGGGTCCGAGGGGAAACGTGTGTACTGACTGGGCTCTGGCATTGAATATCACAGTCTTGGCCGGCATGTAACCGTAGACGACAGCAAAGCTGTTCGACTTTGGTGACCATGCGACGTCGTGAATAGGGCCCTCCTTGTCTGACATTGGAGTTAGCAACCTGTTTATCGGACAGAAGTGACCGAGCCACCTACCTAGATCTATCCGCGAGTCAAAGCCGCCGTTCGCACTGAGGAGATAGAGTGTGGTCTCTCCATAGTAGCTCTTGCCAGTCTTGTCGACTTCGGTTTGTGCCAGCACAATCAAAGAAGAGCCATGGTCGTTCCACTTCAGCTGCACCTTGTCACCTTTGAAAAAATTCTTCTGAGACACGGGGGCGGTGAAATTCGGCACGTTGTAAACTCGGACAGCAGCTGGTTGTCCCTATCGCCGTGGTCAGATCCCAATAGCGCAGTCTTGCGGCGGGCCTATGGCGTTACCTTTCTCTCTGGCACGAAGACGGCAATGGTGTGGCTCTTCCCCGGCGACACCGCAAAGTCCGTCACACCTTCAACGCGGATTTTATTCCAAACCGTCGTCAGATCGTGGCTCTCGTATATTTGTACCTCGTTCGTGACCACTCTCGCACAAAAGGCCTCATCGTGGGTGTACTGCAAATTCCACCCGGTCTGAGACTTTTGCACGAATCTGGCGACTGGTTCCTTGTCGACGCCTTCTGCCACCGCCTTCTCGTCTATGACCAGCCACACCTTGAGGTTCTTGACGGCGTCACCGTTGTCGTCTTTGGAAGGGCGTTGCCACGTGATTATGTAGGTACCCTTGGGCGAGAAGCCCAGTTCGAAAACGTTCTCGGCGGGAAGGGAGGAGATGATGACACCTGTGTCAGCGTCGATAATGTTGACCCTTGTCTCGAGTCAGTGTCTCTCACTCGAGTTTTGGCAGCGTTCCAGGATCATACTTTTCGGGGTAGGCCCATGCAAAGTATCGGCCGCAGGGGGAGTAGGAGCAGCATCGCAGATTTCCTTCGGGTCTAGCATACTGACCGTTAGCAACGCGGCTAAAGCGGTGTCAGGCGAGGCATCAGAACGAACCTCTCAAAACCGGAAAGCGGCTCGTAACTCGGTGCACCGTTGACCACACCGATCCCCTTAAGAGTCCGGACTATGATATGCGAAGTCAGCAAGAAGGCCCGGACATATTTTGTCGCGAGCTGCGCCCTCGATGACACATACAGGCAAACTGAGTGAGAGCCATGTTCCGTGGGTTCTTGAACACGGCTGGGCGTTCCGAGCAGTCAAGATAGACAGCCTTTGTCGTAGGAGAGCGTGGGTCTGGCAGGAAGAAACGGTCGAGGGTCAACAAGGACTTGTGTCAGGTTATCAACACTGCGAACCAGGAAATTCGCGGATGGCGGCAGCCTTTGTGGCGGTGAGATTGTCACAATTCGAGTCTTTTCCGTACTTGATAACTTAATATCAGCGATTGCAGGAGGGGACAAACAAATTGGACAGGGTGACGAGAGGGGCGGTGGAGGGAAAAGAGGGAGAGGGAGAGTGGAAGAAGGGACAAAAAAATGTCCAACAGAAGAGGACCAAGTTTCGTGAATGCCAGGCTAGCGGTAGACTGTGGTAGAGCCTAGGCGCAGGCGAAGGCGCAGGTGCAGGTGCTGGAAAACTTCTGTTTAACGGTGTGTCATAGCCCAGCACGGGTTAGCCTGCCATTTTAGGTGCCTCTAAGAATGGCGGTGCGCTTACTTCGGTCCAGGATCTAGTCAGGCTCGCCAAGGTGTTAGTGCGAGGCTCAAGGTGCCCTGATGCTAGACCGCTGCATTGAAGGGAGTTTCAGCC
Organism: Cladophialophora bantiana CBS 173.52; assembly: GCF_000835475.1. Taxonomy (NCBI): domain Eukaryota; kingdom Fungi; phylum Ascomycota; class Eurotiomycetes; order Chaetothyriales; family Herpotrichiellaceae; genus Cladophialophora; species Cladophialophora bantiana. The sequence goes on from NW_015971591.1 coordinate 262,306, forward strand.
TCGCCAGCTGCACGATTCGCCGTCTCTCCCCTACATAGGCGCCGTGTTCGTCACCGCAGAAAGCCGGTATCGTGCTGTGCTTCCCCTGTTTACCTCGCTACGTGGGTAAACTTCCCCCCGGGGACTTAGTCAAAGCGCGCTGGCGCCGATTACATACGTAGTTGACTTGAATGTCCTTGGCGGACCTTTTGTAATGGATGTCATTCTTTCTACCGAGTCCCTGGCGATCCCAGCCAAAAGCGAGTAAAGAGACCCAACGCCTAGCAAACAAGCGGCATACCACCCGTCATCGGGCAAGCCTCTGGACCTTCCGCTTCAAACTCAAGTTATCGATATCGTACAGTCACTCACAAAGCTCATCCTTCCATGTTCCATAAGAATGATCTTGCCCAGGAAACCCCTTGTCCGACTCTCTTGCTTGGTCCGACCCTGTATCAGCAAAGGGGAAGTCAACGCCGACGCCGTGAGCCTATTCCTTCTCAAAGGGGAATCTGCCTAATGTCTGCCCGTTCCCTGGCTGCATCGATTGTTGCGCCTGCTCCAGATCCCTGAGTCGATCTCGCATGACTTCCTCTGCCATTTCAGTTCCCATCCCCGAAAATCGATTTGTCTGAGGGCGTGTCGAGGTGTCGTCGATCGGGGGGGCTGGCTGCATTGTCGTGTCGATGAAATTCTGGTCGTAACTCATCCCGTCCATCATCTTTGGATCGGTGCTTCCTGCGGCGGCACTAGGGGTAATCCCGCTCATGGGTGTGCTCTGGCCAGAGCCAAACATCGGTAAAGTTCCAGTTCGTGGGGTCGAGGGTGCGTTGACATTGGTGCTTTGTCGCGAAATAGAAGCGCGAGTATTGTAAGGCGTGGAAACGGGGCCACTGACTGTGCTACCGGCTCCTTCACCAAATCCCACGAGGCTCGCCTTGTCCTCGTCGCTGAATCCACCTGTGCTCGAGACCCCGTCATCTGGGTCCTCGCTCATCTTGTCTGCATCGTAGTCGACACTGCCACTCGCCCAAGTGGTTCGGCCACCAACGCTACCTGTTGCGCTGGCGCTCCCAACCGTACTTCGCTCCTTAAATTGAGGGGCGTTATCGAAGGCTTGACCGTACAGGGCACCAGAACCCGGAGCAAGGTGCCCTAGAGGGGTGGGTCGAGAAGTCGCAACTCTCTCCAGGCCGGCAAGGCGGGAGATGCGGTCGGCTCGTTCAGCCTCAAGAGTATTTGCAGACGCGGCTGCTCCTCTACCGCCATGGCCGATGGCGCCGTCTTTGATAGCGACGACAGACAATGCTGAGAGAGAGGTGGTGGTGGAGTTGGGGGTGCCAGGGCCCATTTCGCTGGGCGTGGCAGGGTCTGAAGGAGGCGGAGGGACTGTAGGCCCGCCAGATTAGTTTTCCCTAACGGTTTGCATCATGAAAGAAGGCTCAGTGACATACGGTTGATCAGGGTTGGACCTCTATTAGGCATGGTCGCGGGGGATCTCTCCTTCAACTGGAAGAATGGAACTGCGGTAGGTGAAGTTGCAACTGGGGGCTCGGATCGGCTGAATCTTGGGACCACAACGCGAATACGGCAAGCAAATGGAACAGCTGCCGTTGAGATAAGGATAGAAACAGTAATCACGCAGTCATTATAGGCTGGCGATGTGGTTGGGTTGGAAGGAAACCCCTGGGAGGTCGAGGGGGGCTTTTCGAGCAGCGGGGGCGTGTGGAAATAGTACAATTGCGGGGGCTGAGTGACAGAGAGTGTCGCTTGTAGGGCTTCTTGAGGAAGATCTTTGTTGGTTATAGTGATAGACACGGGAGAGTTGATGTTGGTGAATCTAAAGTGAGGGTTCAAGGGAGGGCCTGAGTCAAAAGTTCAGGTAGGGAATTCGCAAGTTACGCCTTGGGGTTAAAGACGTTGGACCTGAAGTTCCCCAGAAACGAGAAACGCATGCATGCACGTCGCAGGGATGGCAAGTTCCGCTTGGCTACCGAGCTACGTCATGCGCCCCGGTTTTCACGTGACAACATATCCCTTGGGCCCTTACGAAAGGACAAAAAGCCTCTATTAAAGGGTCGAGGCAGAACCGACCAACTAGTATGGGACAATCCCATGATTCTTGGGGTTATTACCATATCATACATATACTGTTCTTCGTCAGTCAATGTCATCTCTTCGTCACTGACCTGCCCCTGCTCTAGCAGCGTCCACCTCGCGCTGCAAGGCTGCAAGGTCCGCCAAAATATCTCTCGGGTCACTCTTGGGAAATCCCATATCACTCCCTCCTGCTTCGGCCATGCCAAGATGCGCCATTGGCGGCCTCGTAGTCTCCATGCTGCTTCGACTAGAGCCTCTACCTCGCCGAGGCGGCGGAAGGGGAGGCGGGAGTCCCTGACTCATCCGTTTCAAGTAGGATGGAGTAGAGTGTATGCCCGGCCTTAATTCGGTTTCTGTCAGGTTCGCGTTCTCCGGAATGGAGGTGACGTCGAGCGAAGGGCGACGGTCGCCGGTACTATTAGCCCGCCGCGCTGGGGGTGGCGGAGGGGGTTTTGATCCAGAGCTGGGAAAGGATGGACTTGGAGGTCCATCGGTCTCGCTGAAAACCGAGTATCGAGAAGAACTGCTTCGTGCTAAGACCGGTTTCTTCGGTGCTTGCTGGCTTTTCCGGCGGGTTACTGGAGGCGCTGGCGGCACTTTCTTGGGCGTGTCGGGAGGTCCAGCACTCGTGAATCGATCACTGGCAGGACTTTCGTCAATCGGAGGCGACCTCAAACTCGGCACTTCGGAGTTGATGTTTCGGCTGCTGGGCAACGACAGCGAGTTGATAAAGGTGTCGAATTTGGCCGTGGGACCTGGCTCGGTCCCGGAGTCTTTGAGGGTTTTTCCACGCCTGCTCTTGGGCGGAGGGGGCTTCTCCCCTTTTTCTGAGATGGTCCCAAGGTGTGCTCGATAGGTATTGACCTCGCTGGCGTCTAGCTCATCTGAAGTCCGGGGACTTTCGTCGTGCGCAGGTTGGACAGTCTCAAATATTGAGTGCTGTGAGATTGATGCCGTGTCCGCACTGGAACCACTGTCACTTACAGGATTTGGGCCTGACTGAGTGCTCTGCACCGCTGTATCGCGAGACCAAGAAGAGCCACGATCTCCTGTCAGCAGCATCCTCTTGAAAGCATCCACATCCATGATTGATTTCGAGGACCCGCTGAGGTCTTTCGAACCGGCGGCCGCTGATTGATGGTCAACTAGCCGCCTCGGAGCACTCGCAAATCGCCCTAGGGTCTCTTTCACTGCATCTTCTCTCGAGGCTTTCGTTATGATCGAGCCAGGCGCGGTAATCTCATTGCTGGCCTTCGCATTCTCCAATGCCTCCTCGATCGCACTATCGTCCTCGTCGGAAGCTTCGGCCGCAAAGGGATCGCTCGCGAGGGCTTGGCTGTAGTCCGTCGGCGCAGGGAAAGGAGATTTCGGGCTGGGGAACGTGGATAGAAACTCCTGTCGCGTAGACTCGGGCGAGGGGGGATATGAGACCGGCGATATGGGTATGGCCGGAGGAGAAGCGAAGTTCACATGTTTCTGCGATGCACCGTGCACTGCTCGAGTGATTCAGCAGGGGCCAGAGAAGCGCCTGAAAATAAATGGCACACACATACCTCTGGTATCAAGAGAAAGAGCGCCAGGGCTGGTGCCGCGAGGATCCGATGTGAGATTGAGGGTGGGAGTGGGAGTGCTGCTTCCGCCAGGACCTTTCAATGAACTACTCTTACGGAAGGGATTTGTGGACATGAGGTCTCAACAGCCATGTAACCCGCATGAGCGCTCATTGATCTGTGTTGACCAGGCGAGATTTGGGGGGAAAACAGAGAAAAAACCGCTTGCACACGAGGATAACTTGGGTCTTGCGAGTCCCGACTGACATCGGACTGGACTGGCCTGGATAAGCAGAGATGCGGAACCACTGTGACAGCCCGCCCGCGATTCGGGATTTCGTAGTTCCTCGTACACATCACGACACTCCCGGTCAGATTTGTGAGCGAGCCACTTTTCCATTCATGCATCGAGATTGCAGTTGCATATCCATGCATTTCTCGCGTCCGGCGGGATTCCATAAATACTTGCCCCTGGAGCTTACTTGCACGTTCAATAGCCTTCCAAGGGTCTGACGTGCTCGTTACAGTTAGAAAGCGGACCGTTAATCCCGAATGAAAGCCCCATCGCCAGCGAACATTTACATTATAATTAATGCCGGCCGTCTAATGGTCGATCATATCTCTATCTATTGGGTACTGAGTTTTCCGGCCTAGCTCATGCTTTCCATAGCTTGATAACAAGCTCATATCCAGCTGTCCTGTCTCTGGAATTCCTCTGTCATGTATGTATCAGTGTCTCATCTTTCATGGGGGGGGGGGAGGAATGGCGCCCCTAGTCGTCATGGAAAATAAACAGTCATGCCGGTATGTACAATTTCTCTTTCCAAGGGATGTCTTCTGGTCGATATCTGCAATGGTCACCCTCTGATCGATGCGGATCAGGTTGACAACGAGTTCGATGGAGGAGTGCCAGACTGACGCGAACAGGTTTCTCCAAACGCCAAACGCCAGGGCTGATGCGAAAACAAAAGTGATGGTGGGAATCCGTGGATTGCGCGGTGACGGTGGTTTCCGAATGGATCAGGTTCGAGCCTTGGTCTGGAGCCATCCATCCTCGGTCCATTGCCAGGTCTTAGCGCCCTTGACGGGATGAAGCAGCATTGGTCGAACGACAGTTTTGCCATAAACGTCCTCCCATTCCGGACCACCACTCTCGAGAGCCGTGACCCCGAGAAGGCGTTGGAAGATTGGCATTGCCTGAGCAGAGCTGTAATACCAGGTCATGTTGGTCCACGCATATTCGTTCCATTTGCTGAATGTGCTATTCCAATAACCTCCGGCCTGGCCGAACGGCCCGCCGTTGAATGTGGATTGCAGCGCGCCCGGAGGCCAAAATCGATCGGCAAAGATGGGGTGTGGGAATGTGGTCGACTTCAGCCCGTGATGGAGACACATGGTCTGAGGGAACATCTCCGCGTCGATGTGATGCCCGTTCTCTGCATTTTCATAATTCATGATTTCCAGGACGCGCCGACTGACTCTTCCTTGAGCAATGAGAGTGGCCCTTCTCGGAGTAGACGTGCCCTGAGCATAACCCCAGAGATAGTTGCGGAACCACCAGCCGGTACCGGTCACGTTGAAGCTCGGGAGAAAGCCAATCCAGTCAGCATCTTCGCCGACTCCCCATTCGAAATTGTCTTCTTCCTCCTTGGGCGGCTTAGGCCCACGGGGTCGGACGCCTTCAACGGATACCGGGCCCCAGATATGGTGAGGATCTTCCTCCCTCGTTGAATTGCGGAAATCGGTGTCAAAATCCCCATGGACGGAGGGAATGTAGACCCTGCCAGCTCGTTCCCAGATGCCTTTTCGCGGTTGTCTGCGTCCGAAATTTTCCACGGCTTCGAAAAAGTCCAGGTAGTGGCCGGTATAGCGCACGTCAAACTCCCACTGGTAAAAGAAATCGAACTCGGGGTGATTGCGGGCGAACCATTGGATGATCATCCAGGGTGACCGGCCAACAAAAGCGTGTTCGGCCAAGTTGGAATACAGACCTCGAATCTGAGCGTGATTCCATACTTCGGTCATGGACCGGAATTCGGGAGGGATATGCTTCTCGATGGTTGCTCGCGGCTCATCCTCACCGACGAAGAGAGGGACATTTTCGTCCTTGACATGGAGAAGAAGAAATACCTGATACTTCCCTCCGCTGGCCAAAGAAGCCTCCGCCACCATGGCACGAACATTCATCACGGCGTCGGCGGTCCACTTTGCGCCCGTCCAGACTCGAATCAGAATCGCAGTCCGTTTTGCCTTGTTGATCATGCCAGGTTCCAGGGTGGATGAGAGTGCTTTGGATGAGGACTGGTCGTGCTTGTGTCGGAGGTTAGAATACTGGATTGAACTCGCAGGGCGCTCTTTGAAGGGTCGAAAGCGCTGCTTATTGGCGACAGCACAATCATCCTGCAATTCACCCCAGTCAACCATGTCCCAGTCAACATCGCTCATCTTCTTCATCTCTTCGACGTCATTAGCGTCCCACTGATCGATTCCATAGGCCCGGAAGCGACCAACACGGTCAAAGGACACGCTCCCGTCCAAGCCGGACGCCTCGTATGAGCCCAGGGTAGGCTCAACGGCACCTATAGGATTCAAGTCAGACATGTCCAAGCATCCGAAATCACGGACTCTCACCGTTCGCTTGACCGGGATAGGCCCAAATGGCATCCTCGTAGCTCTCATTCAAAGGGACACCGCGCGGACCGACGCAGGAGACGATACGTTCCACAGGTTCTTGGAAACCGCGATAGCCATCATAACGAATGAGGAGTGGGCTCTTGTTTTTGCAATCGACTTCGCCGGTCTCACAAGCGCGGAGGTGTGACGTTCCACGTGTCAAACCGTCATGCCTGGTCAAATCAACACGGTTAGGGCGCTGCCAGGAACCATCACTACACGCCAAAGCAGGTGGTGACATACGTTTTAAAGTCTTTCCAGATCCATTGCTCTTTCTTTGCATTCTCCATCGTCAGTTCCATCAGCTCATCCTCGGTGGGTGAAGGCGGTGGAAGATCCGTGACCTCTTGTGTGTCTATGACTTCCGGGGTATCAGGCACTTCGGGGACTTCTGGGATCTCTGGCGCGGGTTCAGGGGGCGGGGGCGGAGGCGTTGCATTCATGATCTTGATGAGAAGGATGAAGCCGATAAAGGTGGCGATGATTTTGAGCGTCATGCGAAGCCGGGGCATGCAGATCTGCCATCTCGACGGCTTCTTCCAGAAGTCGTGTTTGGCGGGGGACCAACTTGGGGGAGGTGTTTCGGGCTCAACAGGCGAGTCCTCGAGCAAGCCCATCTCGGAGCGGCTGCCAGTGATGGTGATTCTTCGGGTCATACGAGTTCGGTTCGAATTGACAGAGAAGTTGTCGATGAAATGGTTAAAAGGGAAACAGGCCTAAATGAGCGACTGAGGGTGAGGAGGCGGGTAGCTGGCGCGAAAGGTGGTGTTGGTCACGGCCGCGGTCCAGGTAGAAGACGATACGAAGGAGGAAATTGGGATAACGGTAGGCCGAGCGAACGAAAGATTGACGGGCGTCATGCAGATTGGGAAGTTGCCATCAAGATTCAAGGGACGAGGGCAGCGACGAGCGGGTTAAAGGGGGGGTGGTTGTTGGACGTCGACAGTATAGATACAGAGAGGAAGAGAGGGATGTAATAGGTAGGCACAGCCAACTCGACAGAGCGAATGAGTCGAGATAAAAGGACAGAGTACCGAGTCCCGTGAGGTACAGCGCAGGCAGGCAAAGAGGGAAGAAAACGAAGGGCCGCAATGGAGGGAATTTGCGAGAAGAGATAGTAGTAATAGGAAAGACCAGAGACAATACGGAGTATCTGTCCGGGTACCCAGTATGGCACTCCGGGGCAAAGTGGATATGGCAATTGAAGATGCGAGAAGACTAAAAAAACTACGAGCTACTCCCCCAAGAACCCCCCCTGCTACCGCGTCCGCATGTGTCTTAGCATGCAGCCTTTCAACCACCGTCCACGCCTCAAACCAGCCATGGCGGCTGAACCAAGCCGCAAGTAGTGGCCAGGGCCGATACACGATTGGCTGCAGCCCGAGACGCGGGAGGTGGGACATTTTCACGCAATCAAGCAGTCGAGCAATCCAGACCGGCCCTGGTTATCGACCCTCCAGCTCTTTACAATATCTATCTGTCTGTCTCCATCGACGCCATTCACGTCCGAAGTCTTAGCTACATATTGACCATGTCCTCGTCTCTGGTGCTTTTAGCCCTTAGAAAAAAGATCGGGCAGCGAAGGAGGGAGAGGTAGGGGAGCTGAGGTCGGGCCCTGCATTCGATGGCCAAAGGCCTGATTCGCCGCATCAGAGTAGGCGCCACGGCGGAAGTCAAGCTTTGGGAGATGGTTGTCCGACATGAGAGTCAGATCCCCGTGCAACCACGGAGAGGGTGGCACCGGACAGGCCACATGCATGCAACGGCCGCCGTGTGTGAAGGGACAGAGACAAGTGCGCACAACACAACCCACATCAATGGCGCCATATGATGATTCGATGACTCGATGATGCACGGGACAGGCCAGTCATGATACATCAACAAGGTGATGATGGACCAGGTACCCAGTCCCCAGTACTCGGTCTGCAGCCAGGATACAACATCCGGCGTCTTCATGACCTCGTACTGGAAATTGAGAACTGAGAGGACTGGACGTGTCAGCCATTTCTGTCAGGGAATTGATCTTTACTCTTTCACTCTTCACTCTTCACTCATTCTTCAGAAATACCGCGCACTCAACTGAAATGAAACTTCATTTGTTGAGGAATTGACGTCACAGGTGGATCAAAACTCAACCCCTAATGCGGGTCTGACACAGAAAAAAAAAAATCACAACAGTGTCCTCTCACAGTCTCTCTCTCGGTGCCTCTCTATCCTCTATCCCCTGAGCCCACCAGCCCACCAGCCCACCAGCCCACCTATCTGACCCCCCCCCCCCCCCGGCTCTACCTGCTACTCCGTGCTCCCAGACCTGGTACTCTGTCCTGTGGATGCCTGGTGCCCCATGTTACACAGACACAGACATCCCACAAAATCCATGCTCATCTGCTTGTGGCAACACAGCGAGTCTCCATCTTGCATGTTTGATCTGCAATCAAGAGTGGATTCTCCCTGGTTTCAAATCCCACCCCAATATCATACTTGTGTACCATCTGTGTGAACACTTCCTTGTCGGCTCCTCCCATCCGACAGCGCAGTGCTGTATTCGGTATTCGAACGACCATGTCCGCCCGCCCCGTGATCAACACGAGCATCATTGCCATTCCCATGAGAATACTTGGTAGTAGACCAGAATCCCTACCACTCACATCGCTGATACATGCTCGATGCATGCATGTGCAATGCTGTCGGGGCAAACCAAACACCACCTCCGATAAGGCAAACCACTCACCCAATCACCCTCGGTCCTTTACACACATCAACTCTATCTTGCAGGAGGCGGAGTCCGCTCTCTACTGAAGCTCGAGCTACTCTACCATTCATACTCTGGTCCGACCAACTTGCAAAGTTCATCCTGCTCCGCCGCCTCGCTCTGTGCCTGGGGAACTGAATAATCGATATTTTTACCTGCTGCTTTCTCCGCCTCGGCGTGTCCCACTAACACAGCCCTCACCTTGTCGAGATACCATTTAACCGCGTGTTCTGTTCGTCGAGAACGAGGGCGTCGTCAGCCTGCTGGATCTATTTTCCAACGGGATTGGTAAGACTCTGGTCACATACCTTCGATCGAGTGCAGCCGGCCTAGGCCCAGTACTCCGGATTTAAACCCTTTCTGCGCATTGACGGCCAATTCAACGTCCTCAATCTCTACGAATCGCCAATACCCAATGTCGTGCTCCATCCAATGGTCGTATTCCGGGCTGGGTTTCTGCATGCTCGACCTCCGGTACGTTTCACTTTGATACGATGTTTCAAGTGCTCCCGCTGCGTTATATCGGGCAATGAAGAGGAGATTGTCACTGAATATCACAGCACCGATGGGGTACAACCAGGCTAAACGAACAAGGCGGACCTGGGTGTCAGCGTCGCCGTGCTCCTGTTACAGGAATTCCCCAGACGAACTTACTGATATACGCTTCCGACAACCCTTCTCTCTTAGGAGGCAGGAAATGGCGTGACGCTCCTATCCCCTGACGCAAGTAATACTGGTCCAGCGCAAAGTCTTTGGGCAACGTCGTCGGATGCCCAGTCTGGCAATGGTAACATTCCTGACGCCATGTTACTGAAGTTCAAGGAACGGCACCAAAATGACAAACCTGAAATCCATCCGCAAAGGTTTTCCAATTGAACTCGGTTCCCGCCACAGAGCTGTTCCACGTATGATCATACTCCCACCCGTCCTTAGGAAACAACGCAAACTCGTCACCAATTTCCCTTCCCGTCTTCGTCGTCGGTGCTGGATCGAAGTCGTCGCCAAACTGCTCCTCGAAACTCACCGCAGGAGTCTCTCTTGCGTCAAAGTTCACAAATATGAATCCCTGAGCCGTCACATGGGTGTGAATTTTGAACAACGAATGCTGCTTGGGATCAAAGTCCGGAAGGTTGCTGTATTCTCGGGCTTTGTGCAGGTCTCCGTTGGGAAGGTACGACCAGCCGTGAAACCGACATGCCAGCACCGTACTCGATCCACTGGCCTTCTGGGTGACGGGGTGTCCTCGGTGCCGACAGATGTTGTGGAAGGCATTGATGTTCCCATCTTTGTCGCGGATGAGGAAGAAGTTCCAGCCGAACATCTCCACAGGCACTTCAGCTTGGGCCACGATAACGCTTGGTAGGGGTGTAAAGCTCATACCTCCAGTGTCAGGTAATCTCCTGCTTTCTGAAACCGTGCAATGAAACTCGCTACGTGCCATAGCTGAGGTAAGGAAGGACGTCAGACATGTCATCGTCCCAGCAGAATTTCGTGACCACGTTAAAAGACTTGTCATCACTCAGGCTTAGGCGAGACTAGAATTTGAAAAGCAAGACAAGTCATACCGTGGAGAACAACGCACGCCTCTCGAGCTGGAAGATTTTCTCGTCGCGATACCATCTGCGCCGAGTCAATGGCACTCTTTGACGGTGACAGCTTGCAGTGGGTTTTGTTTTGGTTCGCCCAGAGAAGGGACGCGACACCTGCGCAGGAGGCGTTGTGAAGTGGCCTCGGTCACGTACCTGGAGGGTGCCAAACTCAGCGTCTTCCTCCCCAGATCGTCCGGGCGGAGATTCTTTTCCCGCCCCTTCTGAAGATATCCGCCATTTGCGAGGAATCGTGTGCTGTCGACGGTCGTCATGGTTTGGTTAGCACCTAGCACCGAGAGAATTAGATGCCGTGTCCTCACTTTGCCCCTTTTCCCTTGGGGCACCAGACGTCGTCAGATGCGAGGCGATGCGCCAGGATATGCTCTACGAAGCAAGTGCATATATCTATCTACTCATCTATCTTAGATATCAATCAACAAGTCCCCCCTCCTCCTCACCACGCGCACGGAGAAGGCCGTCCCGGCCGTCTGAGGGTTATTTTGCTAAATGCGGACAAAGTCGAGGGGCAAAATCGATCAAGTCAACGGCCGCAAATAAATCCCCCCCTTGTTTTTTTATCAATTGATGCTTTTTACATGGTAAATGGGGTCGAGTGGACTCTTCCTCGCCTTCCTCTTCCGGGTCTTTTGCATATAGTAATACACCGCACATACACCAACTAGTGACGAATCGACCAACAAAGCCAACCAATTAACTAATTGGCCAACTTGTCCGTTCTCCCTTGGTGAGTGCTTTGTAGTTATCTCAGCCCAGAATCGACCACACCGACCGTGTCGGGCGCATCTGTGGGCTCCCCGGTCCTCCGGACTTCTGCTTGGCCACGTCCACAGGCACCGCAGGAGAGATGGGCGAGACCGGCGACAGCGAGGTCCTGGACGGTCGTCCTGCCGCGGTGGCGGCGTTGGTGGTCGCCGTGATCAAGCTGTGCAGGAAGAGGCTCTCGCCGCTGCTTCGAGAACTCGACGTGCGGGTCGCAGACGGTGAGGACCGCGGTGTCGTCGAGATCGAGGTCGTCGTTATCGAGGGAGTCAAGAGCGAGCTGGAACTGGTGAGAGAACCTGAGGAGGAGGACTGGCGCTTATGCTCCCCGCCGTGACTCGCGCCGCCGTGCCTGTTGTCTCGGTTGGCCTCGATCGGCACTAAGCCACCCAGTCCTCTGGGCTGTTGCATTGTGTATGGGCTGTGTTCGATCTCTGTCTCGGTGTCGCGCTGCCGCGCAAGGTAGATGGCGGGCACTTTGGGCACGGGCGGGGGTGGATCGTTCGCGTAGCGCTCTGGGCCTTTCAAACCGTCCGTGGTTCGCTGTAGCTGTCGTCTCCCGGTCTGCAGAGGTGGGGGAATCAAACTCGGAACTCCAAGACGGTCCATGGATGGTGCTACCGAGTGTCCTGTTGGCCGCAGTCCTCCCGACATCATCATCTCAGTCGGATTGGATGTCGCCGCAAATCTCAATGGAGCAGCGTGGGCGTAGGTTTGACTGGGAAATCCTTGGCTTCCACCAGCTGGGGGTGAGTGGCGCGCAGTGACATCGTGATGAATTCTTGAGGTCGCGACGTCCTCAGCACCACCGGTCATCCACGCGAAGGCACGGTTGGACATGGGTTGGACGACAGCGCCGGGTTGTGAACTCTTCACGTCCGACTCTGCCACGATGTGTGATTCATTCAAACTGTTTAATAACTGCTGGGACGTTGCAGCAAGCTCGACCAAGGAGCGCGCCGGAGACGCACTGTGTGCCGGTGATGGAGATAGGACCTCTCTCCATGGCTCCTGCACCGGTTCCTGAAGAACTGCGCCGCTGAGGTGAGGTGCGGATTCAGTGCCATGTGCTTCACACCGCATACTTGTCAAGAAGGGACCGATTGTCGTGGCCGTCTCTTCGGTCAACCCCACCGGCTCTTGATCGGCTTCTAGAGCCGCAAGCATAAGTCGCCGGTTCGCGTCGACCATGTTTTGCCGTTTCTCTGCGAGGAAGTCGAACCACGCGCGGTCTGCTACAACGTTCGCCAACAGAATCTCAAAATCCACTCGGTATCTGTGCTCGAGCCTGGCCAACTTGCTCTCGTTGCTCAATTTGAGGCCCTGCAGTTCCATTGTGGCGTTCGCCTGCAGAGATTCTGATTCAGATCGATGCTTTGAAAGCATTTTGCGTTGTTTCTCGTCGCGCTGTCTCTGGAATCGTTCTTGAAGGCGGCGCTCTCGGGATTGCTTGTCCTGCTTGCCCCGGAGGTGTAGTTGAATTTCTAGGAACAGGTCATCTTCCAGGTCCTGCTGCTCAGTGTTAAAGGCTTCCAGTTCCTTATTGTGCCTCTCCTTGATGGTGGAAGTTCTCTTTCCGAGGTTGGATTCCATTTTGGCGAAGTTTTCTCCATTCTCTTGTTGCTGTCGTTTCGTTGCCTCATCGCGCTCCTGCGCATGCTGTTGCTCAGCTTGCAAATGTCTGTCATCCAAGCGCTTTCTCTGTGATTGCAGCAGATCATCCCAGGCAGACTGGATTGCGTCACACGTTTCCTCGACGGAGAGTTGGAGAATTCGTCGTAGTTCTTGGGTCATTCGTTCTTCTTCCAATCGCCTAGCTTCCTCCTCACGCAGGCGCAGCTCTTCGAGTCTTGCAAGTTCAGCCTCTTCTCTGCGCTGGTCTGCTTCACGTCTTTGCTCTTCTCTTCGACGTTCCTCGGCCTCACGCCGCTCCATTTCCTCGACCTGAGCAATTACTCGATCAATTTCTGCAACTTCGGCATTCACTGCAATCGCTCTGTCTCCTCTACGGCGTCTCAATTCTGCCTGACGGTTGGCTTCATCCGTTTCGGTGCAAGAACAGCTCCGCCACTTTGCCCCGCATGAGTAGCAGAACTGCGCACCACATTTACAGGTCATATGACGGCACCCTTGTGTTCGCTGATACTTGTTAGCCGGTCTCTGTGACTGAGGAAAGGCAATGTTACCTCGACCATGGTGCGGCATTTGAAGCAACGTCGCCAGCCCTCCAGTTCAGCCAGCATAATTGTAGCTTCAAGGCCGTAGTCTTGAGGGCAATCTGCGGAATCTCGGTGGGCTAGGCCGCGACATACACTGCAAATCTTGGTTGCACAATGGGGGCATTTCAGGTTCAATATGCGGATGCGCTGTAGCTTCGAGGGTGGTATCCATTTCAAGCATTTTGTGTTTGGGCAGTACCATCTTTCTTGAGGCGCAATTGCATACTCAGCAGCCTTCTCTTTATATATCTCCCTCTGTTTGGAGTCGAGTGATAATAAAACTGTCTGTAATGGTATTTCTGTCAAGCAGCACTTGGGCGGGAAGCTAGATTCGGTTTGGAGAGCAGTTGTGATCAGGGTCGTCAAACATGGCTTGCAGTATGAGTGATTGCAAGGAAGTTTGCTTGTGGCATTCTCGGGGATGTCTTCAAAGCAACTTGTACATTCAACCTGAGGAGCTTTCTTTGACGGAGCCTTCTTTGCATCAATATGAGGCTGGGATGATTCCTTCTCCGACTTGTTCTTGAAGGCTGTGATAAGGCTGATCGTAGACCCAAGAACGCTACCACCAATGTACCGTGGTCTTAATCGACTTTTTTCGAGACGGCGCTCGGATTGAGTGCTCCGCGATTCGGATGTGTCATCATTGTCAAACTTTTCGGAGGCAACCGAGCGACAAGCCGACTCTGCATTTGTCTGATGAAATTTGCTATCCTCATGTGCTTGTCGCGAGTCTTGAACTGAAGGTCCCCCCGGGGGTTGAATGCTAGGCCGAGCGTTGCTTTGTGACGGAGGCGAATGGACAGATAGTGACCAGACGAGGATTTGTTTGAGCTTTTCTGGCAAGTCCGAGTCGTCTTCAACGCTTTGCAGTTCAGATGGTATGTTCTGTCTTGTCCAGGCACTACTAGGCTGCGGATTAGATTTGACATCCTTGAAGGCCTCCCAAATGTCTTTTCGGGTGTACTCCTTCTTGCCGGAGGCTTCGGCGGTCTTCTGTAACATTGGAACGTATAGATAGATGATAAAGCAGGTCAACAAGAAAATCGAACAAGTTAAGAACACTGAAGGCATTGAATACTGTCAGTTGGGAACTGCATAGCCCATCCTAGGCTGCGACATGGAAAATGAGTGGGAGGCTTGCTAGTTCGGGGCCAGTGCCATACGAGGTTTGGGAGACAAACGCACAACGGGGCATCGATGGTCAAACGGCGGCTTAAAAACACACGAGTCAGTACCCAAGGCGAATCTTTCTCACGATTGACACGGCTTGAGATGAGTCGCAAGTGTGCCTGGTGACCGGAGAACGGCATTCGGTGGAGGCATTGGTGGCATTCTCGTGAAAGGCGTACTGCCTAACCATGTCGTAGCGAGAAACTATACAAAGCCCGCGGGCGAAGTGTAACGCAGTACAAGTGGAGCTGCGCCGTTCTCATATGTTGTCATGTGCATTGCTGGGAACAAACTTGCCAATGGTCATGAGAAGCGTTATGCCTTCCCACGCCTTGAAAGGCTGTGCACCCAGTCCCAAACTTCAAGGTGAATTGGTATAACGGCATCATTTTAGAAGGGTATCGCTGCTGCATCTGTTTCAGTATTACGAGATGATTGGCCTCACATTTGGACGGCGAGCTTTGGGCTGAGCAACACGGCGAGGCGGCAGGCGTGTTTGGGGAATGACAGTAGATTGGGTAGAATGAAGCTTTCAATCTCAGGTTCTAGAAGGCGGATTTTGGCCCCGCCAAGCCAGGGCTGTGCCAGTCTCGGTGCCAGTGTCGGCCAGTCTGCCTGCAAGGCTGACTCAACCAAGTTTGTTTTGCGGAACAACTATTGTCCGATCCAGTGTTTTCAGCCTTGATGGCCATACCTACGGTACTTCCTAGCCACACTTCGTAAATAGGGTAATAGGCGAGGATTGGGACGACGTGCCGTGATGTAAGTGGTACTGTCACCAGCCTCGCGGCGTGCAACTACACCAGGACCCTGCACATGTGGCGTTCTGTCCCATCAGACACCCGTGCGGATACAAGCAACCATGAACAGCGGACCTGAAGAAAGTCGATTCAACTTTGAAAGGAATTCATTGAGCCCATATGATCCGTCCTGAACCATGCCGTAGAAATTTAACAACTGGGCAGGCCAGGTCGGCAACCAGTCAGTCTGATCGCTGATTTATCAGCTCCCCGGACACCGGCATTGGTCTGGTTGTAAGACTACCTCTCAGTGAGGAGACCGCGATCTTCGCGAGAAAAGTGCGGCTTGTGAGTCTGCTAGTGCGTTCCCAACGCTGTCACCAAACTTTTAATCCTCTTCCTCCTCCTCACCCTCCACAGCAGTCTGCGCAATACGGTCCAGATCTCGTGCACCGGCCTGAGTTATTCTTCGTCCGCCCTTTCCGCTTCCGCCCTCTTCTTCATCGTCAACCTTCTCCAAGATGCCTAGTTCCTCAAGAGCCTGCATGACTTTGCGATCAACTGCGCCGGATGCGTTGACGTGGTGTGAGGGTCTGGAACCGCGATTCTTGGTGCTGCCGTGGACTTTTCGGAGACGGCCAACACCAACAGACTTTCGTAGGTAGACATGTCGGGCAACTGAGGCAGCTCTCACGTAGAACCAGTCGGCGGATTGAGGAGGGAGTTCGTTTGAGTGTGAGGTCTTGACCGTATCAACCCAACCTGCAATACGTACAATATCAGTATCATTATCACGGAGTACTCCTAGAGCAAAATGCCGCTTTTCCCACGCTACCAATTCAGGACTGGTAAAAAGCAAGAGCCGACTCGTACCTGGCACTCGGAGTTTTCCTTGTCGCTTCAGAAATGCCGCATATGCCTCGATGAATTTTTGTGCCTGCATGATCCGCACCGTCAGTTTATGCTTTCGGTCCTGAACTCCATGTCCAGAAGCCCCAACTCCATATGTGAGATGCCTCCTCTTTTCCGCAACGGCCTATTGGACTTCCTTCCCCGCGAGGATTTCAGATCGCACTCACATCGACATCTCGAACGGTAACGCCGCCCATGATTGCAGATACCAAGACAATTCCGTCTCAGCAATCACGATCGTGGGTTTGGGGATTGATGTGTATTGGCGGAGAGATTGTCGTTCGGTAACGTCGTCAAATTCTCGTAGTTCATAACCTGCATTTGGCCGTGGAAAAGTTGTGGGCGAAAAACTTGCCAAGAGTTACACCCTTGTCTTGGCATGTTTATCAAGCTGCACCAGCCGAGCAAGCTCATCCAACACAATCATCCAACAAACTATGGGGTACACCTTACTCCGTACAGCTATTATGTGATAGGCAGTCTTGCTTCGTGTTTGATCACCACGGACATTCTTTCCAAGCCAGTTCGGGATTCTGCATATCAGCACGATGTAGCATAATTAAGTCCAAACAGCCCCAGCCCTATACACAAGTTCCAAAGTTATTGAGAGGCAATGTCCAAGCGGCGTTGCAAGCAAATATTTTTTTACCAAGCACCACACACCTCTCAGTCGCTGCAATCAATTTTATCACGAGATTTAATAGATTTGCATAGTGAGGAGGACTCTTTTCCAGTATTACTATTTGGCCTTTACAAAGTCAAAGCTATCGCGGCACAAGCAATAGCCCCAACGTGAAGCAAAGCTCTCCTGGGAGGTGTATTGTCAATAAAGGCAGCATTTCACCCGTCTCTTCTACTCAGATAAAATTGAGCTGCGCCCACCACTGAATAAGATCGTGAGTCTCATAACTCTCAACTATGCCCCTCGGAGCTTCTGCTTCAAAGCCCTCCTCTTCATCTCTTGTTGCCGCATTTGCTCGTCGATGCAACTCGTCATTTGTCTGCTTCATCACTCCAAATGTGAAGGGTATAACAGCTATCGAGAGCCCAGTTTCAGCCAAGAGCAGTCTTTGCTGGAGTTGGGCTTCTGCTGGCAGGTGCTTGACTGTGTACAGCCAACATCCACTAGCCAGCAGAGCGAAGAATGGGCCTGCCTTCTTTCCTATATTGTAAGCGTATTGCCATTGCCGGGCGAGATGTGGAAATTTGTCGCTGGTCTCTGGGAAGAGACGGATGTTGGTGAAGACGTTATTCCTAGCGCAGTGCCCAGATTAACTGTGTTCGGTTTCAACGACATGCCGGGAATGGCTCTTGTTTAGTTTGAGTCAAGGCTGCCACCCGCGCTGCTGTTTGGAGTTGTTGGTTGCGCGGCGCTCCTCTATTAATCGCCAGTTCTTTCTCGGTATAAGTCTTCGTCTGAGAGATCCAAGTTTATATGTGTCTCGAGCCCTTCGCTGAATTCTTGCAGTTAGAAGCCCTGTAGCCTGTGACCTGAGAGGGTGTGTAGGACCATCAGTTTAAACGACTTTTATGAGGGAACTAGTCGCCCACACGAGGTCACGGTAAAGCGATGAACTGTCAGGATGTACGACGTATAGAGTGGTGGGCCACGCCACCGTTCGCCAGTGCTTGAGTTGAAGATCACAAGGAGATACGAGATGTCACCGTGCAAGAAGGAAGAGTTTCATCACATCGAATAACGTGCCAAGAGCGATATTTCGAGGCCCGCTATGTATGTACTGGGTAAGTACCCACAAATTTGCCTGGGCTGACTATCTATTTTTAGTGCGAAAGCTGGCAGGAGAGAGGCTGTTTCACGATTAATGTACCCATACATGCAGATGTCTACGCATAACATCCATGTAGTATACACAGGACGTATCGCGCTAGAAGGCTTTCAAACAACCGCTTTCAGCCTTGCGCCCTTCGCACGTGTGTCTCTGAGGCACCCACCATTTAGTGTGGTCTGCCACAATTGGGGCTGTGAAAGCGATGACTCCAACGACTCGTCCTACACAACTACGAATAACTCTGTATTACTCACGAGCTATGCTACTTTTCAGGCAGGCGAGCCGGATGTCTTCCGTGGTTATCATTCCGCGGTATTTCTACCGTAGAATAATTCCTACCGTATATCTACCCCCCCGAAACTCTGTGGGAGAGACATAGGTAGGTATTCTCCGCACTGCACATAGATGACGACTTTCAACGGCCGAGGTCTTCTCCAATGAGCCCCCTGTTATATACTTCACCCCCTGGACGGTCTCTGTTAGGATCGAGCTTATAACATTCTTGAGTAAGCTGTTTATCTGACTAAAGAATCGCATAACACCTTTGCCTGCTTTTCACCGAGGGCTTGACAACGGAAGGTGGGCAGTGGTCTCGAGCCTCAAATCCAATATGGGCGATCCCAGCGACTTGGCTTCCCCGGTCATGTCTACGGACCTTGACTACGACGTTCTTATCATCGGAGCGGGCCTTTCAGGCCTCTATAGCCTTATATGCATGAGAAGACTGGGCCTTCGTACCCGAGTCATTGAAAGAGGTTCCGACGTTGGTGGTGTGTGGTACTGGAATCGTTACCCTGGCGCACGCTTTGATTCCGAGAGCTATACATATGCATTTACCTTCTCCAAGGAACTTCTCGACGAGTGGAACTGGAAGGAACATTTCTCTGCCCAACCAGACACCTTGAGGTACATCAATTACATTACCGACAAATTTGATCTTCGACCACATGTCGAATTTCATGCAGAAGTCAAGTCTGCCCGGTACAGGGAAGATTCCCATTCGTGGTTACTAACCAACCAGCATGGACACACATACACATCACGATTCCTCATCAACGCCCTGGGTCCGTTGACTACGCTAACATTACCTAACATTCCTGGTGTCCACGACTACAAAGGCCTCGCATACCACACGTCGCGCTGGCCCCATGAACCGATAAGCTTTGAGAACAAGAGAGTTGGCGTGATCGGTACAGGCGCTACGGGAATACAGACCATTCAAGAGGTGGGGAAGACGGCCAAGTCTCTACATGTGTTCCAGCGAACCGCAAACTGGACTGCTCCTATGAGAAACAATGACATCACCCCGGAAGAGATGAAAACCCTTCGTGCGAACTATCCTGAAATTTATAACAAATGTAAAAATAGTCCCATGGGCTTTATGTTTCAGCCTGATCCACGGAATACATTTGATGTCCCCCAGGAGGAGCGGCAGGCATTCTGGGAAGAGCTCTACAAGACAAGAGGGTTGGCAAAGTGGGTGGGCAACTTCAAAGACCTTTACATGAACCAGGAGGCAAATGACGAGTTTAGCAAGTGGATGGCCAACAAAGTCAGGCAAAGAGTCCATGATCCTGTGATAGCGGAGAAACTGATCCCTAAGGACCATGGATTCGGCCTTCGACGAGTGCCCCTCGAGAACAGGTATTACGAGCTCTTTAATCGGGAGAATATTCAATTGGTAGATCTTCGCGAAACGCCGATTACGAAGATCACGGAACACGGAATCAAAACCACTTCAGAGGAGATTGAGCTCGACATGATCATCTACGCCACCGGGTTTGATGCGCTCACGGGTTCTTATGAGGAGATTGACTACCACGGCGAGAACGGGGTGACTCTGAAAGAGAAATGGGCGAAGGGGCCCCAGACCTACCTGGGGCTGACAGTGCGAGGATTTCCCAACATGTTCAACATCATGGGACCTCACCAAGCCCTTGGGAATATTCCGCACTCTATCGAGTACGCAGTGCAATGGGTCTCTCGGTTCATGCAATATATGCTAGACAACAAGATCACCTATATCAACGCGGACAAGGAAGGTGAAGAAGAGTGGACGGAGCATGTTTTCGGGTTAACCGAGGGCCTGTTGTCTGTCAAGATTGATTCGTGGATGACTGGAGTCA
The DNA here is from genome assembly GCF_000835475.1 of Cladophialophora bantiana CBS 173.52. NCBI lineage: Eukaryota > Fungi > Ascomycota > Eurotiomycetes > Chaetothyriales > Herpotrichiellaceae > Cladophialophora > Cladophialophora bantiana. Next base: position 282,689 of record NW_015971591.1, read on the forward strand.
ACTCGAATAGAGCCGGGAAGCAGCAAAGGAGAATCATACGGTACTATGGCAGCAATTTGGAGTTTCGGCGACGTTGTGAAGAAGCTGCAGCAAACGGGTACAAGCACTTTATCCAGGCTTAGTATCTCCCAGTCGTTGCACTATCGCGAGAGCGAATTCAGACCATTGATCTAGATCCCTTACATTCGATCTAATCCTTCTTCAATACTTCAACGTCATCTGACCCGCCTTTTGAATAAGATGGTTACCCCGAAGCTGGCTGTTTTCAGCTGGTTAGGGATGAGTATATTGAAGGTTTGATGGAGGTCGCTGGTGACGGATGCCAAGGAGATGGAGCATTTCGTCTTCGTGTGAGTATTTAGGATAATTTCAAGGTAAGCTTTGGGAGGTGGGAAAGCTTGACACCATAAGGTTGGTGAGTTTCTATAAAGGGAAGATGAGGACAAGGTTTTTGGGAGGCTCGCGAGCACCTGACTTGTTCGGCTAGTGAGGCATATCTTGGGCATACGCACCGAGTACCAAGTGCACGATAGCAACGAATGCGATTGGCTTATTCGCTCGCGAGCTAGCCTTTTCTGTTCGATCCTGCGAATGCGCGCATTTGATTCACAGCCGCAATGATGCACCAAGCCCGAGAAGACACATTCTGCCCTCGGATTTGGCAAACCACACCTACCGTTCCTCTCGCGGCTTTAGAACGTTGTTGTACAGCCTCATGTCCAGGTTGGGGGTATAAAGCAATGCTGCTTCAAGCCTTCAACGCCTTTGGCGCCTTCAGCATCAACCCACCAGGCCACGAGAGACGTCAACTGTCACAAGGATACCTTTCTTCTTTATGGCCATTTGATCAGCACTCGCTCAACCATTGCATAAAGGATACCGCCGGCTCGACTCGTTCTTTAGAACCACATATTGCAAAATGGGCCTCTCAGCGTTCGAGATTTTGGATATCATCGAGATCCTCTTCTTTGTCCCTGCTCTGATAGCATCGGGTTATCTTGTGCATAAGCACGGCTATCGCAAGCGGCTGGGATGGAGATTTCTCCTCATGATATGTCTATTTCGGCTTATCGGTGCTGTTACCTCTCTTGTCGCCGTCAAGCATCCATCAAGTGGCTTGACCATCACTTACGACGTCATGAACAGCTTCGGCTTGTCCGCAGTCCTTTCCACCGCACTAGCTCTCTTGGATCGCGTCGAGGACGGTATGGAACCACACGGTCTACCTCACCAGGTCTTCCAGCTCCTCCACCTCCCGAGTCTTGTTGGTATCATCCTCAGTATAATCAGCAGCACGAGTCGTTTCGGCGACAACACCACTGATGCCTCGACCGGCTTCAGCGAACTCAAGGCGGCTGTCTGCCTATTCTTGGTCGTGTTCGTTGCCGATATCCTCATCACTGGACATTGTTTCCTGAAGATCAGTCACATCTTGCCAGGCGAACGTCGTCTCCTGTTTGCCGTCGCCTTGTCGCTGCCCTTTATGGCGGTCCGCATGATCTTCTCCCTTCTGTGCGTCTTTGCCAACGACCCAAAATGGTTCAGCACTTGGAGCCTCGATTGGGCTGCCGTTCTTGTCAATGGCATAATGGGCGTTCTCATGGAGGCCATCATTGTCACCATATTCATCTTGGCTGGGTTGACCACGGCGCCCGCAGCCCTGCCACTGGCCCACGAAGGCAAAGTAACTTACGATTGGGGTGCACGGAGTGTCTGAAAAGGGATGATTCAATAAGCATTCTGAGCAGCAGCAACCATTTGAAGACGAAAAGCGTTCTTTCGAGGGGCCTGGTTGTATTTAGCGCGCATGGTAAGGTGTCCAGGAACATTAGGGCAGATTAACAGATTTATCCGCTTGTAAATAGCAACTCCTTGGGCATTTCATTTGCCTTGGAGAATATCGACAGAATACCTTCACTCGACCTCTGCTTTTATCAAGGCACAAGAACAACTTGAGGATAGCGTGTGGACGCGAGAAGGTGAAGGAGCGCGAGCGAGCTGGCGCCTTGAAGTGGGCGTTGGGACCAAGTTGTAACTTGTCGCCGATTGGCCAATCTTGCAACTGCGCCGAGTGCCGCAGAGTAACAGATTTCCATCACGTCTGAGGACAAGTTGTCTGCTGTCTGCTCAGCAAGCACCACCTCGCCAGACTCCTCGCAACTAGAAAAGCTTCTTGTTTTCCCCTCTGACCAAGTTGTGTGTACATTTCACTCATTTTTAGATCGGTATGGATGCCATCCTGCACCGATTAAGACAATAAAGAGCCTCGCACATTGTCGGCAAATCTCCCTCTCAGTGCCCTCCCTCCGCAGTCCTCGTCCCCTCCACTCCACAGTCGGACCTTCGCTCCTTTGTCGCTGTCTTCAAGTCTGGACCAAGAACTGTGCACGAGACTCGGGGCCTGTGATTCGACATGTCGCAACAATATTCCCAGCAATATCCGCAGCAAGGCGTACCGGTGCAGGAGAGTTACGGTCAGCAGCCACCGCAACCTCTTGCGGGCCAAAATTATGAAAGCTACGAAACCAACGCTCCGCCGGGAGTGCAACCAGGACCTGCTCCAGGTCCGGCTCACGGTGGTCGGAAGAAGCGTGCTTATGCAGGACAAGCCTATGAGTTTGGTGCTGGGGCGAATGCTGCGCTGGGAGGACAACAACAAGCTGGCGGCGCATACTCTGGATATTCCGTCCAACAAGATGCAGCAGGCTATCCGCAGGGAGGTTATCAGCAGAACCCTGCGGCCGTGCAACAGAATGCAACACCTCTATACCCCGGTCAGGAGCCAGCTGCTGCGCTAGGGGGTTATCAACCTCCCACTCCACCGTACCCTGCCCCTGGTGGTGTTGCTGGAATGACACAACAGTTTGGTGAGATGGACATCTCGCAAAAGCCGCCTGTGGCCGCGGCGCCCCAACAGGCGCAACGTGCTCCGGTCTTGAACCAACTGTACCCAACGGACCTCTCAAATCAGCCATTCAATGTCGCAGAGCTGGACTTTCCACCCCCGCCAGTGATTCTCCCTCCCAATGTACGAATGTGCCCTCCCCCATCTCTATGTTAGAAGCTAAATATCTTGATAGACAAGTGTTACGCCCTCACCTTTCGCTAATTGCCCACCAAAATACGTCCGATCGACGTTGAACGCTGTTCCCACTACTCACTCTCTTCTCAAAAAGTCAAAACTTCCATTCGCCCTCGTCATCCAACCGTACACTTCTCTACACGACGTTGAAGACCCTGTGCCTGTAGTGCCGGATCAAGTGATATCCCGTTGCAGAAGATGTCGGTCATACATCAATCCCTTTGTCACCTTCCTGGACCACGGGCATCGATGGAGATGTAACATGTGCAACCTGACCAACGATGTGCCACAAGCCTTTGACTGGGATGCAGCTGCCCAGAAAAGTCTCGACAGATGGCAGAGACCAGATCTGAATCACGCGGTTGTAGAGTTCATCGCGCCACAGGAGTATATGGTCCGGCCTCCACAACCGCTCGTTTATCTGTTCTTGCTCGACGTAAGTTATGCAGCGGTGTCGAGTGGGCTCCTTGCGACGACGGCAAGATGTATCCGAGAGAGCTTGGATCGGATACCAAATGCAGATCGACGTACGCGGCTGGGCTTCATTGCGGTTGATTCCAGTCTACACTTCTTCAATATCCCCCATGATGGGACTGAGAACGCCCAAACAAGCATGCTAGTGGTTAGCGACCTTGAAGAGGCGTTCTTACCCACGCCTGCTGATTTACTCGTGACATTGACTGAATGCCGAGAAAACATTGAAAATTTCTTGGATAAGCTTCAAGAGATGTTCCAGAATACCCAGAACGGCGCATCTGCCATGGGATCTGCCCTTCGCGCAGGGCATAAGCTTATTGGACCAGTTGGGGGGAAAATGACGGTCGTCACTGCTTCGATTCCTAATATCGGCCATGGCAAACTGGAAATGCGTGAGGACAAGAAATTGCTCGGCACATCGAAGGAAAGCAGCCTCTTACAGACTGGGAACAGCTTCTACAAGAGCTTTGCCGTTGAATGTTCGAAGCAGCAAATCTCGGTGGACATGTTCCTCTTCTCCTCACAGTATCAGGACGTGGCTTCTCTGAGCAATTTGCCCAGATACACTGGTGGACAGACTTACTTCTATCCTGGTTGGAACGCCGCGAGAGAAGAAGACGCCATGAAGTTTGCCAAAGAGTTCTCTGACTACTTGTCGGCCGAGATTGGTTTGGAGGCCGTTCTCCGTGTTCGAGCTACGACCGGGTTGCGAATGAGCACCTTCTATGGCAATTTCTTCAACCGCAGCTCAGATCTCTGTGCGTTCCCGGCATTCCCGCGTGATCAGAGCTACGTTGTGGAGGTGGCGATTGATGAGACTATCACGAAGCCTGTCGTGTGTATGCAGACTGCTGTTCTTCACACTACATGCAACGGCGAACGGCGGATTCGGGTCATGACCCTCGCGCTGGCCACGACCCAGCAATTAGCCGATGTCTACGCGTCGGCCGACCAGCAAGCTATCACAGAGTATTTCAGCCACAAAGCCGTCGAGCGCGTCCTTAACAGTGGGCTTGATAGTGCCCGAGACATGATTCAAAATAAATTGGTTGAGCTTCTGGCCACGTACAAGAAAGAGCTTGCAGGAGGTAGTATGGGTGGAGGGGGGCTTCAATTCCCTGCTAACCTTCGAGGCCTGCCCGTGCTTTTCCTTGCCTTGATCAAGAACCTAGGTCTCAGGAGATCGTCACAAATACCCAGCGACATGCGGTCAGCCGCTCTGTGCTTGCTATCGACCCTGCCGCTCCCGTTGCTGATTCAGTACATCTATCCCAAAATGTTTTCCCTTCACGACATGCCAGATGACGCAGGGACAGTCGATGAGAAGACTGGCGAGATCATTCTCCCGCCGCCGATCAATCTATCATCGGAAAGGATCGTGCCGTATGGACTGTATCTGATTGATGACGGTCAGACCCAGTTCCTTTGGGTCGGACGTGATGCTGTTCCGCAGCTGATAATCGACGTCTTCGGTCTGTCTGACAAGAGTCAACTCAAAGTGGGCAAACAACGATTACCTGAGCTGGACAATGATTTCAGCGAGCGTGTGAGGGCAGTCATCTCCAAGAGCCGCGACCACACGTCCAGAGGGGTGGGCAGTATCGTGGTGCCACATCTCTATGTGGTGAAAGAGGATGGCGAACCTGGATTGAGGCTTTGGGCGCAAACGATGCTCGTGGAGGACCGAGCAGATCAAGGAGTGAGCTTACAGCAATGGATGGGCATGATGCGCGAAAAGGTACGGTCTTGATTGAACGTTCAGCTATGCTGGGTGCGGATTGCTAACTCCTTTTTAATGCAGGTCATGCAATAAATACCACGCTTGGATGCTAGCTGGGTCTTTGGGTGACCACAGTAACAGGAGGTTCAGCGCCCATGAGATCAAGGAGAAGAGGGATGCTATCTGTGCATGGAAGGGATGCAAGGGCAGGTCGAATGACGCACTCAATACTTCGTCCTTGTGGCAAAGCATGTACACGGTAGACTTGGGCTAGATAGGAAGGCTCGTTCCGCTGTGACCTATGGGGTAGTCAGCGATCAGGGTGACGACGAGGCTTCAGACATGGGCTATTTCTGGCTTCTGGAGCAGCTCATGCCTGGGGCAACAGGGATAGGATGAAACGCTGATCCGACATGCTCAAACCAGGCATATGGGTGGATTAGAGGCGTGCAAAGCCTGTCACAGGATGGGCGACCCCGTCTGAGGCCACGGATGGAAGGGGTTAAGCTGGCCGCCGGGGGCTAGTGAGGCCGCCATTGGGGCTCTCGAGGCCGCTATATTCTGCCTAGCCCGGCCAGGTCCAAGCCTAGCCCAGCCTAGTGAGCCAATGCGGGCGCCTATTCATCGAGACATCCTTCAATTCGGCCGCGGCGTGGATGGGGATTCGGTCCTTGAGTGTGAATGCCAGGTGCTTCACTCTCCCACTGTGTGTGATACGTGATACGCACCTTCACCTTCTGATCACCTTGCGCCGCCATCTCGTTGCAGACTTTTTGTCTCGTTCTTCTTTGATTCCTCGTTTCGTCAATTCTCTCATTGTTGAGACTGTTTTCTTGTCCTGTCCGACTGCACGGTGGTCACCTGCAACCGCCTCATCTGCACGACCCCGCCATTGTACCCTCTTCGCACCCTCCAAAAACCCACGAGGTCTTTACCGCCCTGAAGACTGAAGATAAAGCTTGAACCTCGCAGCGCAACAAGCTCAGCCAGGAAACCAATTTGGTACGTTGTCTCCGTCTTGTTTGTTGTCGCATACCAAAAGGAATGTGGAATTTGACACCCTACAGTGTTCCAGTGCCCTCCTCCACTCTCTACTTGCCCAGCTGCGTAGTCAAACTACACTGCTGAGGTTTTGGTCCTTGCCAACGACGACCGGTACCATCTCGAGCACTATCAACTACGTCGCCTCAAGTACGGGACTCGCATCCCGACGCCCCATCTTCCACTCTGAAACAGCGCAGACTGGCGGAAGCAACTTCGACCAGGGTCCAAGCGCAAGCGAATTTTCCCTCGCTCTCATTTCCGATCTTAAAGGCCGCAACCTCACCCTCACCCTCATTACCTTGAGCTAAATCAGCAAGGCGAGAGCTGCTCGTGGTCGAAGCACAGTGATTGTATTAGTTTGGATATTGCATAGGATTTGAAAGGCAGGGACACGTGCCCGATTGCTCACCAGTAGATCCAAGAGGATCACACACTGCGACTTGCTAGCAACATGGGACAACCACAGCAACAAACCGCGCCGTCGGGAGGCTCCAGAAAAATTTCATTCAATGTGTCTGATCAGTACGACATTCAGGATGTCATTGGGGAGGGTGCTTATGGCGTCGTCTGGTGAGTTTCTCATGCTCAATGTAGGGAGCGCCGACTGATTTTTCAAAGCTCTGCCCTGCACAAGCCATCTGGTCAGAAAGTGGCAATCAAGAAGATCACGCCTTTTGATCACTCCATGTTCTGCCTGCGCACGTTACGAGAAATGAAGCTGCTACGATATTTCAATCACGAGAACATCATCTCCATTCTTGACATCCAGAAACCGCGAAATTACGAGTCTTTCTCTGAGGTCTATCTCATTCAGGTTCGTTTGGGACCGAAAAAGAGCAGAAGACAAAGTATTGACACTTCTTTTCCAGGAACTCATGGAAACGGACATGCACCGCGTGATTAGAACCCAAGATCTCTCCGACGATCACTGCCAGTATTTCATCTATCAGACTCTCCGCGCTCTCAAGGCTATGCACTCTGCAAATGTTCTACATCGAGACCTGAAGCCATCAAATCTGTTACTCAATGCCAACTGCGATCTCAAAGTCTGCGACTTCGGCCTGGCTAGATCTGCAGCTTCGACTGACGACAACTCTGGGTTTATGACCGAATATGTTGCAACAAGATGGTACCGTGCTCCTGAAATCATGCTCACCTTCAAGGAATACACGAAGGCCATTGATGTATGGAGCGTTGGGTGTATCCTTGCAGAGATGTTGAGTGGCAAGCCCCTGTTCCCTGGCAAAGACTGTGTGTATCGCGACCCTCGTGAGTGTGGACTGAGCTGACAATCTTCTAGATCACCATCAGCTCACCCTCATCTTGGATGTCCTTGGCACCCCGACAATGGAGGATTACTATGGCATCAAATCCCGGCGTGCTCGCGAATACATTCGTTCTTTGCCCTTCAAGAAGAAGATTCCCTTAAAAGCGCTCTTCCCCAAGACTTCTGATCTGGCACTGGACTTGCTGGAGAAGTTGCTAGCGTTCAATCCGGTCAAGCGCATTACTGTCGAAGACGCCCTCAAGCATCCGTACCTCGAACCATATCACGACCCTGATGATGAGCCAACCGCCGAACCTATTCCAGAGGAGTTCTTCGATTTTGATAGAAATAAGGACCAGCTCAGTAAGGAGGAATTGAAGGCGTTGATTTGGAATGAGATCATGCGATGAGCACGACGAGTTCGGAATCTGGGCCTCCTAAGCGCTGGTAAGTACGGAGGGCGCCGCGGCGCAGAATCAAACTTTTCGGGCTATGCGAAACAATGTGTAGAAAAGGGCTGGCCACCAGTCGATGAAGACGGATATCAAACAGAGCCGAGGCTGATGAGAGTGTCTGGGCTTAATGTGATTTTAGGCCCTGGATTCTCTGAGACGACGGAACGATGCGAGAAAGTAACAGCGATTCCCAAGATTGTGCTTGGATGGAAAGGGGAAATGGGAGATGATTTGCCCCAGCAGTCATTCATGTCCATCACAGTTGCAAGAAAGAAATGCATGAATTGATGAGAACAGATAGAGAGCAGATCAGTGAAGAATCCGACCTCGACAGCCCCTCACGCCGGTTTTTTCATAGCTACCTCGTGTTTTCTCTCTTCATCTTTTTTCACGGGCTAGGTATCGCGGGCCTCGACCGCTGGGAGACCGCTCTACCGGTTACAGTCGTGACAATCGCCCATGGAAATTTCCCGCCGCTTTTAAAGGCGGTTGGCGGTCTTCGCGGGCTTCCTCAAGTTCCCTCAGCACCAATGACGCTAACCTATTCCAGACTGACTTTACTCCCTACTCCCCTTTAGAGCGGCTCGTGCCCCACCTTGCCCATCTCGAACACTGGAAGGGGGTTTAATCATCTGGCATCTGAGTGCCGGGTATGTACACTTGAGCACTTTTATCCTGAGGGGATACGCGGGGTGAGTGCTCCACTGCTCGCCAATGGTGACGGTGCTTCTTGACCTTCTGGTTTCTTTCCTAATCCTGTCACCCTGTACTCGGGTACGATGTACTTGATTCCTGGCTAGATCGTCTACTAAATTGAATACTGACCACCGCTAAGGCACCGCGAAGGGAACGCGTGCAGGACTGAAGGCTACCTAGTTAGTCAAGATTGACATCAATCCCTCTTTCCTTCTGTCCAAGTGTTATATTTCGAAGTGAGCATGGACCACGGAGTTCGGTGCCAAGGTCAGATATTCAACGCTCGGCCTCAGTGTTTGGTGTCAATCCACTTCACCCGGGTTATGTGGTAAAGCATGATTTGCCAGGGAAATCAAAGCGTGTGAGTAACAATGCCTTCTTCCTTTTCCTGCCATAAAGTGTACTAGTAGTCTCGATATCGGCAGAACTCACATCATCACAAACGGCTAATCAAACTACGAGCTGACAGTTTCTAAGCGTCGAGAGACAACCAAGCCTATATAATCGGAGGGTGAAGTATTTTCCCCTATCATTGGGTAAAATGTGCCACGGGAGCATCCGGGCGCACGAGTTAAAGTGAAGTCATGATACTTTAAGCTCCCTGCCAATGTCTGCTCTACTGGCTTAAACGCCAATTTCTTCACTCTTCCCTGTCAAAGACGCACGTCTCCACTTAATTTCCTGCGCAGTCTGGGATATCAGTCGCTTTCCCCGAGCGTTCTCGGCCTTTGGGGGGGCTAGTCATGATCAAGATATCGACAGCAGAGATACAGAAATATAGTTCTCGCTCTGGGAATACGGACTGCCGCTACACGTCTCCAGTAAGAGCAACTCTTACTCTAGGGAAAGAGAAAAGAGCTTTGACTGGGCGTAATGCCGCTCGCCCCCCTTGTATTTGTGGAAGCTAGCGGAGACCCATCCTTACTTGCCTTTTCGAATCCGGCGCGAGACCTCTAGACGCCTTCATAATTTGTTTTCATTTTACGGTCAGTACAGTCATTTTGTAAATTTACTCAATACCATACCCCCACGTTACCATTGCCGCCAGACCTCTTCATTCGAAGCCTACCTATGTTACATTGTCATCGGTTCGGGTTTATGGCCTGCTCGCCCGAGAAACGTTCGGCCGACTGAGCTTGGCACTTTCGCCTCGGTTGGCTTTCGGGGTGCCGCATTTCGTTAGAGTCAGCGCCAGAGACTTGGCGTCTGAGAACGAAGTAGCTAGAGTGGACCTTAAGTGGGCATCTGACATGGTCTACATGGTCTGTAACAAAATGGAAAATATTCTGTCAAAGAGCCTAATAATGGAGAGCCAGGGAAGCGGGCGATGCCTACCACCTTTTCCGTTCGGAATCCCTCCGAATCGGCGCGAATGGGGATGCTTGTAAGTACAGATTGCACTGAACCCTTCCCTATTTATCATCTTTGCGCTCTCCCGTAGTCACTTACAGTATATCCTATTTGATTAATCTGGGAGCAACCGTGGTGATGGGGTGGTTACCTGAACTGCTGCAGCCTGGTTTACAACGGCCGCGATGGTTAGGTACCTTCAATGCCGTATTGGGCTGGCAGATCAGTGCCACCTACGGCAGTGTTGTCAGCCACAATGTCTTCTGGCTTACAGTCATTCTGGGGTTCGTCTTGTTAAGCCCCGTGGAGACGAAAGGCCACTGTCCCTTCATGGATAGCAAAGCTATTCTATCATCCCCATGAACAACGGTGATGAGAAACCAAATGGTTGCCGCGACCGGGCACTCCTGGGCAGAGCTGTCTCCAGCTCCTTAGTGGAGGTTGACCGAGATGTTTAGTCTATCCGGTCCACGGCTATCTTGAATCTGCGGAACGGATCGATCAGGACGGCACAGAATATGTTGTTGTTGTTGGTTGGGAAGGGGAGGCGAGGGGTGAGATTGGTCGCGGCGGCTTCTGCTCTGCGCGGGGCCTACGAGCTTCCAGACGTGTGAAGAATGCTTGTGAACGTGACGAAGTCGGGGGGAATATGTTACGGTTCCCACGGACTGGCTTTAGTTGGAGCCTAATCAGTGGTCAGTAGGAAGAGCATTCCACTGGTGGGTTGAACGCTACGCCTGCGTCTGTGCGGCATTCAGAGACCCTATCGTAGTGCATCTGACGCCAACTCAAACGAGTGAGCACAGGGAAGCATCTAACTTGACGTCTCGTTTGACATTTGGCGTTGGCAGGGCATTGGCTTCGACACAAGCTCGCCGGCCAAGACCAGACACGCGGCTTGCAAGCCACCACAACCACGACTACTACCACCACGGCGGGAATGCGTCACGCGACCACCCAATGGCAATGCGGGTTTGATGTTTGTCGTTGCATCATGACGAGCCCACCTTCTAAACCGCCTTCAAGTCCTCTGCCCCCAATGACCCAACCGGGCATGATGTGCACCATCAATCTGCTTCCAGATGAGCGTCAATGGCTATCATCAAGGGGCATGAACAATTTCCGGACGAGTGACGTTGGCCTGGCTCGCCTGTTGGACCAGCCCCGACAATATGGTCTGTCCCTCTCGCCCTCGCTCTCCTTCTACTCGTCTTAAATATTCTGAACTTACGGTGGACCGTCCCTCCCTGAGAAGTGGCAAGAGCTCTCTCCCTCCCTCTCTCTCCCTCTCACACACACACGCACACAGACCAAATTTCGAAATCTACCCGCCAAGAACCCTCCACACAACGCTTCGACGGCATTGCGAATCAAGTGAACGAGCCTCCTAGAATCATAACGGCAGACTTGTCAGGCAGATAGTGTGTGCTGGTTTGGCCTTCAATCTGCCATTGCTTCTCTTTCAACAATGACAGCATCCTTCGCTATTCGACTCATTTTTTCTTATCTCTTTGACTGGGCCATCGTTGTGTAAGTCCCCTTTCTTCCTCCCTCGCTAAACCTACGGAAGCTCTAGTTGTCTAATCCCAATGGCCATCGCAACAGTGCCTTTGCAGCTGCCGGAGGCGTCCTGAATTATATAAGCGGCTACCATAGACCATTTTCGCTTACTGACGCTGCCATTGCCTACCCCAACAAGCCGGATATTGTGTCGATACCTGTCGCCCTGGTCGTCGCCTTACTTGCACCCGCGTGCATCATTGCTGCCTTGAATTTTGGTGGACTAGCTTTCAACCGCAACCCCGACCGCACAAGAAAAGATGCATGGCGCAGGGTAATCTGGGAAGTCCATGTCGGCTGGCTGGGCCTCTGCACTGCCCTCGCCGCTACGCTTTTCGTGACTGCGGGATTGAAGGACATGGTTGGAAAGCCTCGACCGAATCTCCTCGCACGGTGTGCTCCTGACTTATCAAACATATCTCAGTATATTGTCGGCGGATTTGGAAACTCGCTCAACTCGGAAGCCGAGTCACTCGTCAGCTCGGCCATTTGCCAGCAATCTGACAAACGGCTCCTTGACGATAGCTTCGCCGCTTTCCCTTCTGGACATTCCTCCTTTTCCTCGGCCGGTATGGTCTACCTCAGCCTGTGGCTTTATGCCCGCTTATCGTTAGGAATCCCTTACCTTGATGTCACTTCGAAGAGAACACCACGAGAAACTAGCAGCTGGAACGCACTGGCTTCGGCGAAGGACAAACAAGCAGCACCCCCTCTGTGGCTGACTGGAGCAGCACTTGCACCTATCATCGTGGCACTGTTTATCTGTTCCAGCAGATACGCCGATTTCCACCATGCGGGATTCGACATCATTAGTGGAGCCGTCATAGGGACAGTTATTGGATGGGCAAGCTTTCGGTTATACCACCTGCCCGCCCGGCAAGGATACGGTCCACTCGCCTGGCGTCCTAGGGAGAAGCTCAAGGGTCTTGGTGTTGCAGAAATTGACCGCCCCGGGGACGAAGAGCACGGTGTAAATACCGACTTCGAATTACGGTATCTAGGAACAGAGGTTCCCGAGCGAGTATACACTGGTGGTTCAGGGGAACCTATTCTGGCACCTCGCAACACCCAACCATCCAAACCAAACTAAGGCCGGCAAGATTCCTCGGGCTTTTTGTTGCAGTTTCTCGTCACCATAAGGCCCCTCTACCAGTGGTTTCTTTTGCTGCATCAGAGATTGGTCGAATCGATGTTTTAGTATACGAATGAAGGGAGTATATGTACTCTGACACACGAAAATTCTTTCTAGCCGGCATCCTTACCGAACTAGGAGCCCAGCATAATGAAAGGTGGTAATCGTTATACCAGAAGTAGGCCTTATACGAAACAAGACTCCGATCAGAACCCGAGAACGTGAACTGGGAACATGAGGCCAAAAGTACGTAACAAGTTGATATGGCCTTCTGGAAATTTGGGAGCAAATCAACATATCGGGCTAGCTTGGGAGACTGCTCAGGTATGCAGCTACGCTCACTCTTACCGTGAAGTGAGAGAATGGTCTCAGAGCCAGCTCATGCCAGCGACCCCGTCTGAAGGAAAGATTTCTGGCTCTAGTCCTATTCTGGTCTCATACGGCCCCAGTCTCTGAAAACCTTGCGTCCAAAGACCCAACCTGGCCTGAACTAAGCCCTGGAAGCAACAATAACACCTTTTTGGTGATTCCAGAGGTTCCCCAATCGCCCAGAAAGGATCGTTAGTTGCAGATCGACAGGACACTCATCGCCCAAAGTGTTTGGAATTAGTTTCAGGTACAGATAAGACAGCGAAGCTATGTGCTGAAGCTTGCCGCGTAAGCATTTCTTGGTTGGCATGCCGTCTACTATCGAGCCAAGAATATTGCCTTGGAGTGACCAAGGCTGGCGTCTCTACGGTCTGATATTTCTATCCGTTCTCGGCCATCCGTCCGGTTTGGACAAACATGATACACACTAGTCAGTCAGTCGCGTTTGACAGGCGTCGTTCCTACATACCATTCCGACCTCGATTGCGTGGCATGCTTGCGTGAAAGCTCACGGAGAGGCACGATATCCAATGCTTTGGAGTCCGCCGAACTGGACAACACATCTATGTTACATGCAGATATTTTTGATCTTCATTGGCTTCAGTGCTGGGATTTCACATGCTTCAATGCGTCTCCAACGTTCGTCTCCTCTGCCGGCGTGCCTTGTTGCACCGTGACTTTTTCGTAGAAGAGCCAAGGACCGGAAGTTGATCCTGTATAAATTACGCAGATCTCTTCAGTTACTATGTTTTCTCCAAAGTTCGACCCTCCTTCTCTTCCTTCGACTTGTGTTGATCATGACTATGGAACTTACTCAGCAGTACGGCTCAAAATACCAAGATCCTGAGGGAAAAGAGGCCTCGAAACGGGAGCCGGTGGAACCTCAACCCCATGGTCGAGCACGTTCGCACCATCCACTGAAAGGGGAGCGGCAGAGTCTAGGATTGAAGGCTAACACGGAAGAATATCAGAGTCAATCCTCCGAGCCTACAGGGTCGAGCAAGTCGTTTTCGGAACCGTCCATCACGAAGCCCTTGCCGGCTGCACCATACCACGTTCTAGAGAAAAGACAGAAGAGAGTCATTGTCTACCTCATATCTATGGCCGCTTTTTTCTCCCCTTTGTCGTCCAATATCTACCTCCCAGCAGTCGATCAGATTGCAAAGGTATGTTGTGCTGTTCAAAACAATCTACCAGAGCCATTCTAATCGGAGAGTTAGGATCTTCATGTCACTATTGGCGCTGTCCTCTTAAGCATTACTGTATACATGGTTGTACAGGGGGTGGCACCTTCCTTTTGGGGCGCGCTTGCGGATTCAAGAGGCCGGAGACAGACTCTGATATACACATTAACATCATATTTGATTGCGAATCTTGGGCTTGGGTTGGCACCCAACTTCTCCGCTCTTATGGTATTCCGTGGCTTGCAGGCATTCGGGAGCTCTGCCACAATTGCAATAGGTCAGGTCAATCGCTCTAAGCGCCCGCAGCGACTAATAGCCATGCGTCACAGGCTCTGGTATCATCAGTGATCTTGCAGAACCTGCTGAACGTGGTGGCTTCGTTGGGGTCTTTAGTGGAAGTTTGTGATTCTTTTTCCTTTATTCCCCTAGCCGTTACACTGATGAAACTACCTATAGTGCGTATGCTCGGTCAATCCGTCGGCCCTGTGGTTGGAGGTACACTCACCCAATATCTGGGCTTCCGTGCCATATTCTACTTTCTCCTTATCCTCGGAGTGGTTGTTGTTACGATCATCATCTTGATTCTCCCGGAGACGCTACGGTCTATTGCCGGAGATGGAAGCGTCAGACTAAGAGGTTTTCTGTATCGACCAGTGCTTCCTGTTCTTGTGGATGAACCAACAGGCCAGACGGAAGGAGATCTCGGCGTGCGAGCAGCCTTTTCCTGGGCCGCTGTATTTCAACCTCTGAAGAGCTTGTTGGCTAAGGACGTCTTCGTCACACTCTTTTTTGGGAGCATCATCTACGCAGTCTGGAGCATGATGACTGCCAGTACCGCCAAACTTTTCAAAGAACATTACAGCCTAAGTAACGTTCAGCTGGGTTTGGCCTTTGTACCCAGTGGTTCGTTACAAGACACCAGCAGACACAACGCAAGGACACAAGCTGATCGGAGGCAGGACTTGGCTGCGTCGTGGGCAGCATTGCAACAGGAGTTCTCCTAGACCACGACTACAAGAAGACAGAAAAGGAGTACCGCAAACAGCGCAAGCTGCCTCCTTCTACTAAGATCAACCCAAGAGACTTTTCCGACTTTCCAATCGAGCGTGCCCGGCTCCGAAATCTTTGGTGGGTAGTCATGCTATTTATTGGGACGCTCGCCGCGTTCGGGTTCAGTCTTGGTACGGACATTGATCTGCCATTTCTGCTACAGTTCATTAGTGGGTCGACTTCCTGCCTTGATCGTTTCCGACGTCCGTCACTAACGAAGTGAACAAAAAAGTCTCCGCCACGGCGACATCTGTTTTTAATATCAATTCAGCCCTTGTGATTGATCTCTTTCCCGGCAAATCGGCCAGTGCCACAGCCATGAATAATCTGATGCGGTGTTCTGTTGGTGCGGTGGGCGTCGGAGTGACTGAGCCACTATTGTCTTTAGTTGGGCCCAAGATTTCCTTTGCGATATTGGCAGGAATCACGGCCATGTTTTCATCGCTGGCCTGGGCACAGTCGAAGTATGGCATGCGGTGGAGGATGGAGAGAGAAAAGAAGAGGGGCCATCAACAATCAGCTGTTTGAACAGAGACAATGGGCGCAGACGGTATCGAGACACTTGTGGCGCAGGACATATTTTGACTCTAGATTGTCCTGTGTCAATGCCCCCAAGCCACCATTGGGCTAATCTCCTCCCCCGTGGTTTAGTTTAGACTTTGTATAGATCTTTCTAAAGGGTTCAGATCTTAACCTTGGTTTGACTCTCGCAAAGCGTGCTTTGATCAACCACAGCACGTTTTGGGAAAAGCCCAGCACCAAGTACGTGCCCATCCATCTAAGTTATAACCTAACCGTCATCCGTCAGCTTATACTAATGAGAGGACCTCATTTCCGCCGCTATTTGTCATATTGAAGGATGTGAGGATTCTGCTTCTCCCGTCCAGCTTCGGAAGTTTGATTCTCTGCTTCATTCCACGGGTCCGCTAAGCCTACACCAGCGACGGCGATATGACGAAAACGCCTCCAGCTTCAAAAGCCGTATGAATGAAGCCTGGTGCGAGTGGGACCACGACCGGCCCTGCGACTTGGTTATGCATTTTGAAGTCAAAATGACCGAAAACAGGACAGAACCGGCCGAAAGTTAGCCGGGGTCCGATTCGTGCACGCCCTGGCAGATTTCACAGCCTCCACAGTCAATTTTGGGACGGGCGGAAATGTAATTGTGTTCGTCGGGAATCTGTTCGACGAAGCCATATATTGACACGCAAGAGCTTCTAATATAGACGGCAACCTCGTCAATGATTTCTATTTCGTTTCGGACACAGATAACCATGTTCCATGGCACTGTCTTGGCAAACCTGGTCCAGCCAGTTGACACGGCAGTCCTCTTGATTCAGCCAGAAAGCAACGGGGGCAAATTTGTTTGGTTCACAGCCGTTGCATCGGTCTGAATCGGGGCAGTTGGCATAGACGGTATGTTGGTAGCCAATATCTCGAAACCTGAGGGAAAAACTGTCAGCCAGGAATCTCCGTAAGGCGAAAGGGAGCAATTAATCATGGGGCGATAGTAACATACCAGTGGATTCTAGAGATGTTTTCGAATAACCCTACACCTATGCTGTGCACCGGCGCGTCTCCCCAGCGCTCGTAGAAGAACCCGTTAGAGCGGTCCAGATGTTGAAAGTAAGAATCATACGCATCACCTCTCCAGAAGTTGAGGTCGGCGATCTCAAAATTACTCCAAAAGTGGCATGTGCTGAAGCCGTTTGCCCGAAGGTTGACATCAGGCCTGTGCGTGTTGTCTGTCAGCCATTTCCAGGCGTTGTTCTGGCCGAGGTGATGGGGATTCTCCGTAATGAAGGCGAGTGTTTCCGGCCATAGCGAGGGGAGTGTAAGAGGGTCGTCATAGATATTAATGGTGAATCCGTATACTTTGTCATTGTCTGATAAATACTGGAAGACGTCGTACTCAATGGGGCAAAAGAGCCTATGAAAATAGTTGGATCAGTCAATCCGGGACGAGTGATACCACTCCGAGTTTTTTTTGGGGGGGGGG